>NC_064775.1:15252953-15552953 GCF_011397635.1 Epinephelus fuscoguttatus
CCCAGAACAGAGCCATACCACCAAATATAACACTGCAAATGGACATTAAGTTTTCCCTGACAAAAGTGTTCCTGACTGAACTGCTAGATTTGGGATCAAGCTGTCCTCTTTAGTCCATGGCCAATCTGATAAATTAGAAAAACCCGAATCCTCCTCCATTTATTATTGTTACCCAGTACACTTTAATACAAGGAAACGTAACCAGTTTTTATTGTTAATTAAGCTGGTTCTTGCCCCCATTTACTCAGAGCCGTTAATTGTACGTATGTGATGCTGGAGTTTTCTACCCAAGCGTTATTGTCAACAAACATTTTGATTCGGTCTATTGCAGCTGATAACATTCCTTTTATTCATCAATTCACAACACAAATACATAAAAAAAGAGATTACAAAGAACTGCTTACAAATGAACATAAAATAGTTTTTTCTGCAGTAAAAGTATGTGATGAATGAAAACAATGAAAACATTTCAAATGACATTCTTTTCTGCAGCCTGTCTGAAAAAAAAAAAAAATTAGGTAGAACATAAAATCATGGAGAAAAAAAATCCAGAAACTGGAACAAGAAAATTGTCATATAAAATTAAATACCAAAGAAACAACTTACATGTTTAATGAATAGTTTGATATTTATGGAACTATGCTCAGTTGCTTTCTTGCAGAGAGATTAGGGGTGGGCGATACCGCAAAATTTGATTTTGATCCAATACCAAGCAATACAGGGCTGGAGTCGACAATAGCGTTACGATACGGTACGATACGATACAATACGATACTAAAAAGTGACTTTTTTAATTTGGGAAGAAGCGGTGTCATGATTTATGAGGCCAATCATAAATATGCTTAAGTAAGAGCAACTGATGACCAATATTACAGTATGAAAATGCAAAAATAACCAATGCTGAAGATCTGATTTGACTAAAATATTAATTTCACTTGGCTATTGTGTAACTGGATTTTCCTTTTCTGAACCTCTCTGAGAAGACTGACCTCTGGCTTTGTGTCAGAGATTTGGATGCTACATGTAAGAGAGGAACTAATCCCTTTTTCAGGTATCGATCTTACTGATGCTAATATCAGTTTTCAAAATGAAAACGTAGTATCTAGAGTATTGATACTTTAAGATCCATCTGCCCACCCCTACTGTAGATGAAAATATTGATACCACTCTCTTGTCTGTCTGTTAAATATGAAGCCACAGCCATCAGTTGGTGAGGTTAGCTTAGCTTAGCATAAAGACCGTAACAGCAAGCCTGGCTCTTTCCAAATAAATTGTAACAACATCTGCATACCAGCACCTTCAAAGTTCACTGTACCAAGACTTGCTGTTTCTTAGACTTCTGTTTGTCCACAAATTAAACAAACCTGAAAATCTGTTAATTAGTGAGCTTTAGAGGCGCTGGTAGGTGCTCACATTTTCCACATGTCTTTAAGCCTCTCTGCTAAGCTAAGCTAACCAGCGGCTAACAGCAGTTTCATATTCAGTGTATAAACATGAGAGTGTATCAATCTTCTCATCAAACTCAACGCTCCTTGACTCTGTATTAGCACCCAGTATTGCTTACTGAATATAGGGGTTGATAAGAGGTTATCACAAAATCAGGGAGTGCGCCTTTAACCTTTAACTCAAGGTGGAACAACCAGCTTTTCCCTGATCTTTCTGGAATCTCATGGTCTTCCTCGACAGATGTAGTTTGCTGAACATTATTTTTGTTTCCTTCCATGTTGATTTCAGTCATGTTAGAGGAAAGTTAAGAGTCCCTGGACACATACATCTTTCTGAGAAGACGAGTTATATCTGACACATACATCAAAATATATAAAGAAGAGGACCTGTGTTAAAAAAACAACAGAAGTACAAAAATAACCCTTTTAAAGAGCACTCTAATAGTTTGACATCATGACCTTAAAGTATTATTTGTTATCACATATGATAAAGTCATTAAATTGTATTAGTAAGATGGTGGGTTATGTTGAAAAAAAAAAAACCAGTTAAAATATAATTATAAGGTTATGATGACTAAATAACAAAACGAATGATATACAATGTTATACGACTTAGGGCAGTCCAAGTTTGTTCA
Source organism: Epinephelus fuscoguttatus (assembly GCF_011397635.1). NCBI lineage: Eukaryota > Metazoa > Chordata > Actinopteri > Perciformes > Serranidae > Epinephelus > Epinephelus fuscoguttatus. The sequence goes on from NC_064775.1 coordinate 15,255,034, forward strand.
TCATGTTATTAACTGAAAGCTTATTAAGACTCATAGTTTGACTTCAGCTTTCACAGCTTTGACTTTGCTCTAAGTGATTTTCAACCACTTAATTACAACTCTAAGTTTGATCAAATTTTCACCACTCCCTGATGTAATCATGATGTTTAGAGAAGAGAGAAGTAAATTGGGAACAAAAAAAAAAGAAAATGAGGAGAGCAGATGAGCCCGGACAAAAGAGGATGGATTATGTTTTCTAAACTCTAACACTCACATGGTGTCACACTCTTGGTGTTTTCGGAGCTTTCTTCCTGGGCTGAGGAAGAGGAGGAGGCTGCTCGTCATCAGTGTTATCCACTGGTCTAGGGGGGGCCTGAAAGAAAGGGAAAAGTAGAGATCAGATGCCGCACTGATGTCGACATAAGATGTTGAGTTCTCCTTCACAGATCCACTGCAGTCTCCTACATGTGCAGGTCTTCGGGGGCTGGGCTGAGGCTGACCACCGGGCTGAGGGTGACCACCGTGCTGAGGGTGACCACCGTGGTGGTCGGGGGCTCTGGGACGCTGCTGGTCGCGGTGCTGTTTGGAGCGATGCTGGCGAGGACCGGTGTGGCCGGCCGGCTGCTGCTGGTGGTGGTGGTGGTGGTGGTGGTGATGGTGCTGACGTTGATGTTGATCGGGAGGATGGCTATGTTGATGATGTTGTTCATTCGTCCATGCCAAACGAAGCTCTCCCTCCTCTATTGAGTGAGAACATTAGCACAATGATGGGTCTGATGTTCCTGGTTAAACTAAGGTCTTCAATACAAAGCCATTTATTGTATGTGTATATTTTCAGATACACATTTTATCACCTTTTTTTTTTTACATGAATTATGACAACCAGGTGGTAAACAAACAAACAAACAATAAATCAAAAAGCGTACCCTTTAGTTGCATGCGTTTTCTCCGCTTGGTTCGGATGCAGCAAACGATAACGACAATAATCAGCACCAGAACAATACCTGATGAGGATGGGTAGTAGTAACTTGCATTACACGTTCAAATATCAGCAACTGCGTATTTCAATCAAGTTAATCATAATTCCAAGGTATTTTAGCTGCACCTCATACAGAACAGTACACTATGGGGAGAAATATATACAGTTAAAGACAAATCATGATACAGTCTGATACAGGAGAACAAAACATACCTCCTCCAGCACCCACGAAAATCCAGGTATTAATTCCTAATAATTTTTCAGGGAAAATGGACTCTTGAGAGAGAAAGAAGAGAAGAAAAAACAAACTGAATTGCATTGATTTCATGTACTTCTCCCAGCAGATGGGTTTATTAATATGGTTTATTCAGCTTGTGACTGATGGATATATGAGCTGAAGGCAACAGATAACCTGCATCAATTATTTGGTCGTTTTCTGAAAGAAAAATGTGTCAGGATTCACTGACAGATGTTATTATTCTACAAAATTATTGGGCTTCCCCAAAAGTGATAGGTTCAATTATCCCACTAAATTATTGTGCTTCCCCTGAAGTGCTGGGTGCGAGTATACAACTAAATTAATGAGCTTCCCCAGAAGTGATGGGTTTGATTATCCCACTAAATTATTGTGCTTCCCCAAAAGTTTTTGGTGTGATTATACCACTAAATTATTGTGCTTCCCCAGAGGTGATAAATACAAGTATACCACTAAATAATTGTGCTTTACCACAAGTGATAGATGCAATTATCTCACGAAATTATTGTGCTTCCCCAAAAGTTATAAGTGTGATTATACCACTGAATTATTGTGCTTCCCAAAAAGCAATATGAGTGATTATACCATTAATTAATGTGCTTCCCAGAAGCGCTGGGTACGATTATACTACTAAATTAATGTGCTTCCCCAAAAGTGATGGGTTTGATTATACCATTAAATTATTGTGCTTCCCCAGAGGTGATAGATGTGATTACAACACTTAATTATTGTGCTTCCAAAGAAGTGATAGGTCCAATTATCCCTCTGAATTACTGTGCTTCCTCAAAAATGATAGATGTGACTATCCCACTAAATTATTTTGCTTCCCCAGAAGGATATATTTTTATTTTTGTCTGGGCAGAAATATAATCAAATGTCTCCTTAGAATTCAAATTCAGGGTTCCAACAAACAGCCTGATTAATTCAGAGGAATTTTTAATAATACAGTTCTGTATGTAATCAATTCTAATTCTAATTAAACTGTGTGATTTCCATCATATGAACCAAAACTCACAGAGACAAGTGGCTGTTTTGACCACTCGTATATACTCACTGGGCTTAAAGCACTTTTGTTCAACAGGTGCACTGATCATAAAGCTGACACTATTGGAAATGTTGCAACTGAAGGAATCTTTTTCCACCATTTCAGCTACTCGTGTCAGAGTTTTTGTCTTCTCATTCACCACATTGTTGTTCTGGAGCCATTCATAGCCGATCCCCTCCATCTGCTGGGTAACAATGTAATTAATGAATGAAGTAAAACCTTACATGCCACTTTAAAACTTGAGAAACTCTGGGCTGGATTACATTAGATAGGCTCTAGTCACATTTTCAAGTACACATGCTATTTTCTAGGGTTTAATTTGGTTATCCAATATACCACAAAGGAAGGGTAAGCTAAGTAGTTCAGAAATATTAATATCCAGTATGATGTGATGTTCATCAGACATTTTCTTCTTTTCGTATTTTGATTTTCACTTTGACAAGGCAAAATTACAAACAATCCTTATATGTGTGGCAAAGTAGCCCTATACTGTTTTGTAAATACAACACATTGTACTTTTGTTCTCACCTGAGTTTGCACCTTGCAGGTAAATTTGACATGAGGCTTGAGACAATCCACCGTCACTGTAGGCTTCGGTACACGGTCTGAGTAGAGCAGAAGTAGTTATACCAAACATGATTTGTGTGAATATGTGAGCAGATTAAACAGATGAGGTAACATAATGAAAACTGTGCCAGTGGTTTCAGACAATGGAAATATAATAAAAAATTTCTTGTTACGTACCCAATACACATAAATTTGTGGCTTTCAAATTTGATGATTTCTCTCCTTTTGTGTTGAAAACTTCAGGGCTGTATATCCCTGAATGGTCTTTGTTCAGATTTTTCAGCTTCAGTGATCCATTTTCGTCAAGGTCCTCCCTCTTTCCAGTGGTAATTACGTTGTCTTTTCTTCGATCTATAATCGTGACATCGCCACGCTTCCATATCAGTCGTTCTGAGTTGACCAGTTTGTGTTTCAGAGTCACGGTAAAGTTATCGCCTGTTGCGGCGTAGTGGTCGCACACTTTAGAACCTTAAAATAGGAGCAAAAGAGAAAGGTGGAGAAATTCAGAGAATCAGCTGGCAAATGTAGCATTGAGAAGGAGCGACTTTCTCAAACAATCACCACAACTGGTATGTGAAATACTTTTTTTTTTTTTTTTGGACCAGTGTCAAACATTCGTGGTGAAAGATACATGATTACTGTGGGCTTACACTTTTTTACCATACCCATGCAATACTCTTCTTCTCAGGAAATCTCATGAGTCAGGGATAAATCAGAGTTAGTAAGAGCACAGAGGAACCAACGTAACAACTCGTCTGTTACACCTTGAGTGTGTTGTGCCATTGCCAACCAACACCATCCCACCACCTCCTGCCTCCCTCCTTTTGTTTGCTCAAAAATAAAAGAGGAAGCTCTTATATGCCGTGAGATTTTCAGATACATTTAACAAGTTACTAATTTCTAATACTTTCCCCACCCACTGCTGGGAAACTTACGCTGAAACTGAGGGAATCAGAAGGCAAATAGGTTCAAATAAAATGCTTCCTGTGTGGGTTAACCCTAACTTAGGGACAAAAGTTCTGTATAAAACTGAGAAATCCGAGAAATCATTGACAACAGGCTGACATTTGGAATCAATCACAGGTTCTTTATATATATTAGATGCAGATTGTTGCTTTTTAAAAGGTGTCGAGACATTTAGCCACATTTATTTTGTATTTTTTTTAACCTGCTCTTCCCCCACACCTCTGTGTGTAGGTGTGCACCTTTTACGCCGTGCATATACCAAATCTGAAACTCACAAAAGCACACAAATGAAACTCTGCAGCCGCACTGCGCAGAACATTTCACCTTGTCGCAAAGCCTGACTGCACTGAACACTGCATGATGTGTGTATTATATCCTGTTGTCTCTGTTCACACCACAGTCTGCTAACAAGCCACACACAAAAAAAACCAAATATGTGTCTTACTTAATGTCCAACCATAATTTCCATGTGCTAAAGGTGAAAATCTGACGAGAGCTGGTCTGCAGTTCTGAAGCAAAATGCCAGTAACACTTTCCGTAATGAGGCAGTGTACAAAAGGAGGGCTTGGACCTTTGATTTACAATCACAGAGTTTAACCTAAACAGTTTCATTCTCTGTGAAGGCAATCCACAGGAAATGAATGGTTACATGAGTCATCATGTGATGAGGTGGAACGCTAATACTTTTCCATATAATATTAGAGAAAACATATTTGTGGTTTAGGGCCTTCTTTGGAACACACATCAGTCATTAGTCAAGACAGAGTCACCATTTCAGTTACAGTTACAGAAATGTGGCAGCAACTGTTCTCGCATGCTTCAGAGCGGTGTTGTGCATGTTCACACTTCACAGGAGCTAGCTCAGTTTGCAATGAACTAGATTACATTAATTATTCACAATTTGGAATTTTATAACTATGTTTTTTGTTTTGTTTTTTCCTTTCGGCTTTCGACTTTCAGCTGACAATATGCATAAAAATGTCATATTTCTTCTGTTGGAATATGTACTTAATTCCGAGTTCTTAAAACGCCCTCAAATATTCATATGAACTGGCTTCATCAGTATCAGCAGCTGTCTAAACTGTCAGTTGCAATAGCCATATTTGTGTTGTGTCAAAGTCTACTCCCCGCGCCAGATAGTGTTTCCCTCCTGTTAATATGTGTAGCGCCCCCGTCTGTGGGAGAGACAAATTACAGACAGAAACAACACCGACATACCAGTTGCCTTCAAACACAGTGCGTGAGATTTATTAACTGTCACGAGAGTTAACTATGCAAGCTTTCACGTTCATTAGTTGCCAATGTATACCTCCAGTTCACTGTTTAGCAAAAGTATGCGCAACATCGTTTTAGAGTGCCAAAGTGCTCCACATGTCATGTGACAAGGACCATCCAATCACAATCCCTTCATCTGTTAATATCAGTCTGTGATAAATATGGAGAAGTAGTTGATCATTTCAGTGCAGAGCTGCCAGAGCTTTACATCTGTCCCACGCACATTAGGCCTACACACAAACAGCGCCTGGGAGAAGTTCAGCTCTGCACCCAGTGCTTGACCTTGTGTTTTCCAGGCCGTTAAAGATGCGGCATGTGTACGGCCCCTTACAAGGACTACTTCTATCAGCCTGTTGGTCATATGATCTCAACCACCCCAAATATGTGGGTTGTACACTAATTACTAGCTTACTGGCATGATTATGTGGGTTATGCATGAATTTTGGTGCATTATTTTCCGTAGGTATACATACAAACAGTGGAAGAGATTGGAAGTCATTGCCATGATGTGAAAGAGGTGCGCCCTTTATTTAACCCTGCCCCTTAGAGAATCTGTGAGCACCTCTGCAGGAATGACACTGGATTCATGGCACAGCTTTTAATCTAGCAAGAAAATGACCCTTTTTTGTGGAAGTTTCTCATGGAGGAATGGGCTTTTTAAAATAGCTTCATCAGTATGATGATAATAATATCAGTCTACAGTTATGCAGTTTTAATCAAAAGTCATCTAAACGCTCCACATACACCTCTACAAAAGCAGGCTATGTGGGGTTCTCTAAAATAACAGTTGCATAATATATGATCCACTACACTGACTAGCTTTTCGTTTCTCTTCTGTCTTTGTTATACTATCTCTGGCAATCACATCTAACCCAAAACAGAAAGGTTATATACTGGATATCATTGTTTTTTTCCATCAAACTGAGTTCAGTGATGCAATTCATTAAATCTAAAAGTTGTTCAAGTGGAAAAAAGCAACAGCTTCACGTCAAACTGCAAAATTCACCTTAAAACAATTCTGTTACCCAGTATGCCCCCTCTTAAAGATAACTGTCTGCTCACACTCAGACTTTAAAGCCTATTTTCCCCTGTAACAATTACTTAAGATATGACACACTGTTTTGATGCAACTTCAATGTTATCATCTTTGGGATAATGGGATTCTGTACCTCTTGGTCTACCTAAGTTAGTTTCTTGAACTCATTTCTTTTTAACAGATATAAAAGTCTCAGAAATATTAGGAACAGTATTTATAATCTGGTGACAGAGATGATAAAGTCGTGATCACGAGAGAATAATTTAACTCAATTTGTGTATCTCAGGAGAATGATTTTAAAACAAAAGAAACAGTCTGTTATAAAAGCTGTGTTGGGATCTCAGATGACAGTTCTTGTTCATTAGACGGAGACGGTTTGGTCTTTTATAACCACAGAACAAAGTGTAATTCCAGGAAGCGACAGAAGAATGCGAGCAGGCTTCATATGACACCACATCTTCACGCCTTCCGAGGCTGCAACCATGAAACTGGCCAGATATCAACTCTGACATTTAAAGTATGAGAGACAATAAAACCCTCAAAATGTTCGTCTGCAACACTGAAAACTGCTTTTTAATCATTATATTTGATCAAATTTACTACACATTTGGCCAGTTTTTGCTTTTGATAGGAAAGACTAAAAATTAAAAGGATTTAAAATAAAACTTCTGACCATTTCAAATTTTCCACCCTCTATGTTTTATATGCATATGAACAGCAAAAATCTATTTAGTTATATTATTGTTAATATTTTTTGTTACTTTGTACATAACAGTGTAAAACGTGGCCATTATTTGTTGCATTTACGTGATTTAATTTCTAGCATATTCACGTATTCTTTCTTCTTATTTTAGGTGCAGGAATCGTATTGTTGCTTCCTGTCTTGTATGATGCTTTGTCTGTAGGTCACCTGTACTGAAGTGCTTATGCTTTGCTTCCTGTTCGTCCTCTGTAACCTCATTTCAGACCGACTTTACCACATCAGCAGCGCGTTTCTATTGCAGGTAACATGATTTCTCTCGTCTAACCGGTGTGTATTTCTGGCAGAAATCACAAAGGCACCTTTTAGACAACAAAAAATCGACTGTAGATGGAAAAACAAATATAGAAAAGACATTTATACTTATAAGTACAGTCAGCGCAAACGCACATGTGAATGTAAACCAACTTTTTCATAATATAGAAGTTGTTAATGTCATTTAACAGCAACTCAAGTGGGAATTGAATCCTCAACTCTGCAGCATTTATATCGTTCCATGAACATTTCATTGGTTCCTCCTTTTGTGTCACAGTGATTAATCGACTTCCTATTTTACTGAGCTAGAAAACAGTCTTAAATTTGGATCTGTACTATTTAGTTTTTGAGATTTTTTTCAATAAAACAGTCAAATTTAAAGGATCAATCTGGTGATCTTGCAGATTTAAGCCCTTTTACTGTTCATATTGAATCAATTGCAACAAAAACGAGTTTTTTTAAACCATTATCCTGTACTTAAAATTGGGTTTTTGCTCTGCTTTCATAATTTGTGTAGCTGAGCATACACAAAATTAATTTTCATTTTTATGCAATAACAAAAACAAGTAATGTCTGGAGTTTAAATTACAATAGTTTTGGAAAGTTTTAAAATGATTTTAAAGTGTTATTATTTTGATCAACTACAGATCATCCAGCAACTCTTAAAATGTAAAATAAATATTGTCCTGGAATTAGTTAACAACAATTAAATTAATCCCCAATTAGTTTGGTAATTGACTGGTTGATTTGAGTATTCTTTTAAAGAATAAAAGAGTCTTAATTTTCTGATTCCAGCTTCATAAATGTGAATATGTTTTGGTTTCTTTACTCCACTATCACAGTAAACTGAATATCTTTAAGTTGTGGACAAAATAACATATTCAAGGACGTCATCTTGGGTTTTCGTAAACACCCACTGACATTTTTTCACCATCATTTTCTCACACTTTAGGGACCAAAAAAAGAAACTGATTAATTGAGAAAATAATTGTCAGATTAAGTGACAAATTCTAAAATGTGTCAGACACTTTAAAACAATACAGTATGTACTGGAAAATGACTGTCATTAAAACACGATGTAAGTAACAGAACAGCAAATCAATTTTCTGGTGCTGAAAACATGACCCTCATTTAACTCATATTACACCATTACAGAGTTCAAATTATAGAGTTAATTATTATTTTTCTTTAAAAAGAGGTTCTGCTTTTAAAAATCCTATGAAAATAAAAATTAAGAATCATTACAGGAAGTCGCTTATGAAGATCCTACAAAATGTATACTGGTTACATTTTTGAGTCAAATTAAAATCCTTAAAATCCTAAAATTATAATATCTTACTACTTAATGAAATGTAATTGTTTAATTGTACAGTACCTGCTGAGGAGAGGGTGAAGCAACAGAGCAGGAGCAGAGAGATGGCAGAGACAGCAGCCATCTTCATCACCATCCTCTTCATTTAAGAAAGCAAGAGGAACAGCCGCTTTTAGTTATCAAGGTTATTTCCTGTCAGAGCAGTTAGATCACCTCCTTTTTGTGTGTGTGTGTGTGTGTGTGTGTGTGTGTGTGTGTGTGTGTGTGTGTGTGTGAGAGAGTGTGTGTGTGTTTATGGTTTCTAAAGGAAGTGATCCAGGGGCCCCATCGACTTTCATCGTCAGAAAAGAAAGCTAATGTCATATTTAGAGCAGAGAGCAGTGGGCTTCTTATTCTACTTTAGCTGCTTCAGTAACTAAAATATAAACCAGAACTCCAGTTACAGATCATCTAAATACAAACTAATCCCAACACAAACAAACAAATACATTATTTATGGTTAAGACTAAAGCATTAACTGACTTTCTTGTGTTTCTTGTATTGACAGAACATGCCCTGTTTAGCACTGCCTCGGTAAAACTGATTCCATAAAAAAGCCTGAACCTAAACAGGAATTTGATTTGTAGATACCTTTATGTCAGTTTCATATAATTAAAAACAGGGGAGTATTTATATTGTTAGGAACGCCTAAAATAAGGTAAAGGTGTAGTTTTCGGGGCTGTGAAGCCAATAAATTACACTGAATGAGAAAAAATGTGTTGTATATCTGACTACATCCTCATAAGCTGAAAGATTTGCACTCTAATTTTGACAATTGAAAGTTTTAGGACTTTTTATTTTAAGAAAAGTTCACAGGTTTGTCTTTAAGAGCCGGTAAGAATTCAAACTTCCGACCAATAAAGTTGTGCAATTTTAATTTCAGTAGAGCAGTATGTTTACTTTACTTGAAATAAAAGGTGCGTCATCATCATGTTGAGGAAAACAGGTCCAAACACTGCAACATGGTTACAATTATGCTTTTTTAAATGAACAGTGTCACCTAAATATTTGGTATAAATAGGTGCTGTGCCCTCGTGTTTTCCTGAGTGAGTGTTGCTTTAGTGCTGTTACATGAATGTGGGGGAAAGGTGTAGACCCATGTTTACACAATATGGTTTTCCATCACAAACACGATCTCTGAGCCACCATTACCTCCGAATTTCACAACACTTGAGAACATAATCATAACTTTTGGATGATGTACATTTTGGGAAACTTGGAGATAGCACAATAAAGATGTAACTGATAGAAAAAAAGAAAAACAAGTAGCAACAGATATTTTAGCTGATAAGTAGGACTGCACAATACTGAGCGGGGACAACTTCCGCCTTTCTGCTCCAACACTGACTGACAGCTGACTCCACTCATTCACACTCGCCACTGCCCCAGGGCCGCTACCATATGCTATTTACAGAGATAGCACTGGCGATCTGAACCGGTCAGTGGCGAAAAAAAGCACTTTTATACGGGATGCATTTGCCCCCATTACCGTTTTAGCTCGTTTCACGGCTCAATACTGAACCAATTTTAGAACGAGTGGTACCCATGAATCATACGCACACATACACATGGGGAAATAGAGCCCAGGTTGAAAAATACCGAAGTTGTCCTTTAATCCTCTCCTAAAAAAGCCCACCCTGGATCCAGAGGTGTTAGCCAACTATAGACCAATATCTAATCTTCCCTTTCTTTCAAAGATCCTTGAGAAAGTAGTCGCAGACCAGCTGTGTGATTTTCTCCATGATAATAATTTATTTGAGGAATTTCAGTCAGGATTTAGAATGCATCATAGCACTGAGACAGTACTAGTTAAAATTACAAATGACCTTCTGATTGCTTCAGACAAAGGACTTGTCTCTGTACTTGTTTTATTAGATCTTAGTGTTGCGTTTGACACAATTGACCATCAAATTCTGCTACAGAGAATGGAACACTTAATTGGCCTAAAAGGTTCTGCACTAAGCTGGTTTAAATCTTGTTTATCTCGTATATCGTTTTCAGTTTGTTCACGTTTGTTCACATTCATAATGAATCATCCTTATGTACTAAAGTTTGTTTTGGAGTTCCGCAAGGTTCTGTGCTCAGACCAATCCTATTTACTAATAATTGTTATGCGGATGATACACAGTTGTATTTATCTATGAAGCCAGAAGAAAGTAATCAATTAACTAAACTTCATAATTGCCTTAAAGACATAAAAACCTGGATGAGCACCAATTTCCTGATGTTAAATTCAGACAAAACTGAAGTTATTGTTCTTGTCCCCAAACAACTCAGAGACTCTTTATCTGATGACACAGTTTCTCTAGATGGCATTGCTCTGGCCTCTAGCACTACCATAAGAAACCTCGGAGTAACATTTGATCAAGATTTGTCTTTTAATTCTCATTTAAAACAAACCTCACGGACTGCATTTTTTCATCTGCGTAATACTGTGAAAATTAGGCCTATCCTGACCTGAAAAGATGCAGAAAAATTGGTCCACGCTTTTCTTACTTCAAGGCTGGATTATGGTAACTCTCTATTATCAATCTAGTAAGTCCTTAAAAACTCTCCAGCTAATTCAGAATGCAGCAGCACGTGAACTAACAGGAACTAAGAAACAAGATCATATTTCTCCCATTTTAGCTTCTCTGCACTGGCTCCCTGTAAAATCCAGAACTGAATTTAAAATCCTACTGTTAACTTATAAAGCTCTAAATGGTCAAGCTCCGTCATATCTTAGAGAGCTCATAGTGCCATATTATCCCACCAGAACACTGCGCTCTGAGAACGCAGGGTTACTCGTGGTCCCTAAAGTCTCCAAAAATAGATCAGGAGCCAGAGCCTTCAGCTATCAGGCTCCTCTGCTGTGGAATCATCTTCCTGTTACGGTCCGGGAGGCAGACACCGTCTCCTCATTTAAGACTAGACTTAAGACTTTCCTCTTTGATAAACCTTATAGTTAGGGCTGGCTCAGGCTTGTCTTGTACCAGCCCCTAGTTAGGCTGACTTAGGCCTAGTCTGCCGGAGGACCCCCTATAATACACCGGGCCCCTTCTCTCCTTCTCTCCTTCTCTCTCTCTCTCTCTCTCTCTCTCTCGTGTCCTATTACTGCATCTTGCTAACTCAGCCATTCTGGATGTCACTAACTCGGCTTCTTCTCCGGAGCCTTTGTGCTCCACTGTCTCTCAGGTTAACTCGTATCACAGCGGTGCCTGGATAGTGTGACGTGTGTGGTTGTGCTGCTGCCATGGTCCTGCCAGATGCCTCCTGCTGCTGCTGCTGTTATCATTAGTCATTAGTCATACTTCTACTGTTATTGTACACATATGATTATTGTCACACATGTATACTATCAGCTATTAATATATTATTATTAATTATAATATTATTACTTTCATTAATGTTGTTGTAAGCTACTGTCATTACCGTCTGCCCTGCATCTCTCTCTTTCTCTCTCTCTCTCTTTCTGTCTCACTGTGTCATACGGATTACTGTTAATTTATTATGTTGATCTGTTCTGTACGACATCTATTGCACGTCTGTCCGTCCTGGAAGAGGGATCCCTCCTCAGTTGCTCTTCCTGAGGTTTCTACCGGATTTTTTCCCCGTTAAAGGATTTTTTTTTTTTTTTGGGTGAGTTTTTCCTGATCAGCTGTGAGGGTCCTAAGGACAGAGGGATGTCGTATGCTGTAAAGCCCTGTGAGGCAAATTGTGATTTGTGATATTGGGCTTTATAAATAAAATTGATTGATTGATTGATTGATCAGGATGATGGTATGTGGGGACTGTACAACAGTGTGGCTCACTGATGTGTTTTTAATTCTATGGCAGAGGAATGAGATATATGAGGCTCTGGATAAACGCAATACTTGCTAATAGGATCAATTCATTGTTGGTTTTAATGGTTTAATGGGATTCATTACTAAATATATAAAGATATAACCAGATTTATCCTTTAATTTAAGTGTTTCTTTGCTGATAAGCAATCACTCAAAGCTCTAGTGCCCATCACAGATGAGAAATATCATAAACCCCTTTAACTACCTCTTCAAGGCGGGGATTTCATGTGGATATGCAGCCTTGTCTTTCTAAATAGAAGGTACAATAGCTAAAAGGAGGGACAGAGCCGTCTTGCCTCTGAGCTGGAAGCGGAGGTAGTAACAGTGCTGAAAAGATGTCTGTATAAACAGGACAGCCAGCAGGAGGGGATCATGGGCAGCACGGTTGGACAACGTTTTGTGTATGACCCACCACGAGAGATATAACAAGCAGCTAATAGCAGTTAGCAGCTAACTCAAAGAAGAACATTGGCTGAAAATGTCTGCAACTGGGTAAAACAATGAGCTCCAGGAGCTCCTTACCTTCTAAGCAGAGGATGAGATCAGCTACCACATATCAGGCACAGTAAATGATTCTTATTGCCATGTTAATGCAATTGTTAATGTTTAGAAAGCACTGCCTATGCCTTTGCTTTATGTGACACTAGAGGTCAACACTATTGTGTTACATGTCACAACTCTTGATTCCGCGATGCTGACATGCCATGTAAAATCACACATGGGAGCGGCATGATGTCACTGTTGGCAGCATACATAAGAGACTTCATTGCAGCCCTATGGTGCAATTTCTGTGTTTATATATGTACATGACAATATTTACACAAAATATTTCATTTATCATGATAAGCTAATCTTTACATTGCTTGCTTCTAGATGTTAGGTCTACAAAATTTTAAATGAAATATAAATTACAATTAAAGGGTCCTACCAAGTCAAATTATAGTCACACTCGCCGAAGGCTGTCCTTACTTTCTGTTTCTCAGGTGTGTCTCAAATTACACGAAAAGCCCAGGTGAGCTGTGGATCCATTTAACCTCTGGTGCTAGACTACTTCAAGACAGCATCTTCTTGTCTTCCTTATTTTGTAAGCACATCACAAGCTGCGTTTTTGATTTTATAAAAGCTTTCAATGCGTCTCCAACTATTTCAGCACATTCGTATTCATTGACAACAAAACTATTGCAAGAGCAGCGATCAGGCTGAACTGTGGGTTAGGATTTGAGCTTGTGTAGGAACAGAACTGTACATGAGTTTTAGGTGTGATAAAAGACTTTGGAGGGTTCTCAAGAGACATTAAATGTAGAGCGGTGCGATATACAAACAGTAAACTGGACACTGAAATACCACTTCTCTCTTTGCGGTTTTAATGCTGCTGCAGCAGTATCAGTTCATACATGAAGCAGGCAGAAACTAAGTGAAGGTGCTGTCACTCAGACCAAAAGTGATATCTGTTAACACACATCAGTGTGTCAGACAATTTCTTTAAATGTTTCACATCCTCCTGCAGCTTTATTCTTTTAGTTTTGGATTTGAACCTTAAACTTACGTTTGCATGCCTGTGTACATGCATCTGTACAGTATATGTGCATGCATGTCAATCAATCAATCAATCAATCAATCATTCAATCAATCAAATCTTTATTGTCAATTGGCTTGTAAAAACAAAACAAAAGGGCATTTGTCCAGGATCACTTCATTTGGCAACACACTTCAACACGCTGGATAAAACAGAATTTAAAAAAGACTGAATAAAAACTAATACAGTGAATAAATAAGAAAGACAGAATAAATATAAAGTGCAAATTAGCCACTGAGAGGGTAGCAGCTGGAAGAGGGCGTTTAGAGGGTGGGAAGAATCGGGGCGTTGGTGGCTTGGTGGGTAAAGCGGACGCCCCATGTGCGGGGCTGTTGCTGCAGCGGCCGGGGTTCAATTCCAGCCTGTGGCCCTTTGCTGCATGTCATCCCCCCTCTCTCTCTCCCCCCTCACACTTACCTGTCCTGTCTATTAAAGGCAAAATGCCCAAAAACAATATCTTTAGAGGGTGGGAAGAGTCTCTCACAATGTTCCGAGCCCTGTTCCTGCAACGCTTCAGGAATATCTCCCATACTGAGGGGAGTGAGGCTCCAATCACCCTCTCTGCAGATCTTACAACCCTCTGCAGGACTTTTTTGTCAGCCTCACTGCAGCCTGCAAACCATGTGGAGATGCCATAGGTCAGCACACTCTCTACTGCACCTCTGTAAAATGTGGTCTTTTTACCAGTGAGCTGGTGTTGTCAGACCAGAAAAGGTCACTGGTCATCTGGACTCCCAAAAACTTGATGTTTTCCACCCTCTCCACTGCCTGGCTGCTGACGCAGAGAGGTGTATGCTCAGGTTGTGACCTTCTGAAATCAATTATCATTTCCTTGGTTTTGTCCACATTTAGCACCAAGTTGCTGTCATTGCACCTGCGTTCCAACAGCTCAACCTCCTCCCTGTACCTGGCTTCATCATTCTTACTGATGAGACCCACAACTGTCGTGTCATCGGCAAACTTCACGATCAGATCACTGATGGGTTCTGCCATTGGCCGATCATTAGGAATTACACACAGGAGACATCATTTTCCAAATTGGGCCTCTTGTCCACATACCTGGACTTTCTTGACACATTTTTTGGGCCAGAAATTTCTCTCTCTGCACCCAGGCTTTTCTTGCTTGAGCCCCTAATTTTTGGTGACACATTGGTGTCAGACTGCAGTTTGCTATACATCTTTACATTAGCAGTACATGTGCATTCTGCACATCTGACCCCGAGACTGGACCACACCATTTTCACAATAGTGGGGGGGTGGGGTATCAGATGTGTTTTAATGCTAACAATAAATTTATTTATCACGTAAATACAAATAACTTGCACTGTTTGTAACATAAGTCGGTAAATTGTTGTATTTGAACATTACATACATTTAGGGATCAACCATTCCCTTCCTTAGGGCCATTTGTACTAATTGACCACCCCTGATGGTGGGCCTGCGTCTTACTGCCGCTAATACATATTAAAGGCATTCAACTGGTGAAACACAGTGTCTTTTATTGTGTAGCTGTGACAAGAAATGCCTTCAAAATGTGGTCATTTTGGTTTAAATACTGTAGGAATGAATGGAACAAGCAGGTGACAGCTCTTTTATGATGCCGTTTGTGGGCACACAGCATAGCATCAGATCACAGTTGCTCAGGACACAATGGAAACAGGCCAATCACTGACTACTGTTTAATATTTATCAATTTTCCCCGTTTAATCCACACAACATATTATGTAGAAGTGCATATTGAAACCCTACAAATAAAATTAAAGACAAAAACCTACCCTGATGGTTTTGTTCCTCCTCTGTCATTTTCTGTAGGTTTGTTTATTAGATGTTACTATCATCACTATATACGGTAACACCATCATGTGATGGGCGTTGAGCAGAGTGGGCAACTCACAGATAGGGGTGTGAATAACAACCACAACAGACCACAACACTTCCTCTGCCAATTACAAGAAATGCTGTGGGTGCTTTCTGTGCTATAAATGTGATCTTTAAAAATGTTTACAGTGTTTTATTAACGCTGCATTAATAGTTTTTTTTTTTGCAACAGAATAAGCTATAAACACAGCAATCTTACTATCACTGAATAGTGAATGTGTTAGCAACAAAAAGCACCCTGAGTTGGTAAACAGTGACACTCTTAACTGCAGTTGTCCACAGGGTGGCACCCTTACACAGCACTGCAAGTGAATGCAGCTCAAAATACTACTACAAACACCAACCACTCTTCAACTACTATGAATGTAATGGTGCATGAAATGTCTTAATGTCCAAATACAAATATGTCAGCTGAGTAAAATTATGTGACTTTTGTGAAAGAATAATTTCTATTTTTGTATTACATACACAATGGAAAAGTTCAACAGCACTAAAGAAGTTCTAAGTGATGTGTTTAGAGACATTACGTTAACAGCATCAGGAATTAATGACCAATATTGAGCTTGTGTGTCTATTAAAAATACCTGTCGGTTACTATAGTTTCTGGTTCTTCTGTTGCTGTGTTTGGCACCATGGGGATTTCCTTTGGTCTATATTTAGGTCACAGATTATACCTTAAATACTCAAAAACTAAGAGTTCTACAAGTAAAGTAAAGTAAGTGAAGTCTAAGGTACATTAAATTGTGCCATTTATGAATCTGAGTGTTGGAGATATCCGCCGTAGAGATGTCTGCCTTCTCTCCAATATAATGGAACTAGATGGCACTTGGTCTATGGTGCTCACTGGATGTCTATAGATATAACTAAGTTAAATTAAAGACTTTTTTATACCACCTTATATGAAATTTAAGACCAAACCTGCAATGAAAATACATATTTTATATATATATATATATATATCTATATATATAGATATATATATGTATCTATATATCTATAGATATATAGATACATATATATATATAGATATATATTAAGACTTTTAAGGACCTATAGACACCCAAAGTGCCCAAAAAGTACTTCAGAAAAACTCAACAGCAATGTCTCTTTCCAGAAATCACTACAAACGAACACCCGCCAACCGTATCACTGCGTTCATTGACTTATGGACAAGAGGCTCGACGTTAGCATTAATGGCATCCTCCTTGGCAGAGCTGTAACGTTAGCTAGCTCAGAGGTGCCAGAGGAGCAGTCAGTAGATGGCACAACAATCTCGACTGATAAAGTGCAATACAGGTAAAAGGAAAAGTATGAATGTTTGATTTGGGGTGA
The DNA here is from genome assembly GCF_011397635.1 of Epinephelus fuscoguttatus. Classification (NCBI taxonomy): domain Eukaryota; kingdom Metazoa; phylum Chordata; class Actinopteri; order Perciformes; family Serranidae; genus Epinephelus; species Epinephelus fuscoguttatus. The sequence goes on from NC_064775.1 coordinate 15,272,113, forward strand.
ACTGTCCCTTTAACATTTGTCTTGTCAGCTTCTCTACATTTTTTTTTTTTTTTTACTTTTATACATCATTCCATTATTATTTAACACAGTTACAAATATTATCAAGATTGAAATTCTTGTAAACTGTTATTTTTTTATGATACAAAGTCATACTTATTAAATATGAATTTAATCTCTGCGATGTGCATCTGTAGAAACTGCATATTAAAGGACGATGATCTTTAAAAACATATGAAGGAATTTAAAAGCATGACTTTAAGATCAGCCTCACAACCCATGATTGTCAAGTGGAATATTCTTGTATTTTTCATTTCTTAGTTAGGAGAACAGACAAAGCTGCTTTATTTATAAATCAGACGAACGGGGGTTCAGATGAAAGCAACTTCTGGTTGGATTTGGTCCCAGCTCAGTTTGAGAACACTGCCTCTATAAACTTAATAGACCAGGATGTGAAAATTTTAAAACGTGATTTATGGCATCTGCACTTTATATGACAACATGTAAAAACGAGGAAACAAGAAGTAATGGGTCCAGATCAGATGCTGTGATGGAGCAAGTTCATGGTGGGACAGGCTGACTGCTTGTGTTCCTGTGAGGGACACAGATGACCCTCTTCTGTTAAATGGGCCTTTATAAATAGAGCAGTTATTTTTCCACTGCTCTGATCCAACTTGTCTGTACATCAGACGCAAACCATTTAGATACCTCCTCCATGTTAACCTCAACAACCAATCACAGCCATTCAGATGACTTCATCATTATATCAGAATGCTCTAAATAACTGAAGTCAATCAGATATTTGAGCTGGACTGCGTCAAGCCAAATGTTTCTCACTCTTGAGAAGTGTTGTGATGAGCAGAGTGGCTGTCCTTCAACTAGATAACATTTAAACTGTTGCTCAAAGACTCTTCAGACAGATACTGAACCGTCCAGGCTCCAGAGGTTCTGTCATGCAAATGAAGCTGACATGTGATCTGACATTGTTTTAATGTAACGTAAGACTAGGAATGCAAATTGGCCATCAACGGAAAACAAGAGCAATTTGAAATTCTTTTATTCAACAACCAGGCTTCAATTTACTTGTTAAACCATGACTTCAAAGTTAACATAAAAAACAGGAAACTGACAGTGTGGTAAGACGCAGCGCTCACACGCAATCACAGCAGCAGCTAACCTCCAACACCAAGCTATCAACAGTCCCGTGTGTGTGTGTGTGTGTGTGCAGGCGGACTCTTACAGACTGTTCAATTTCCACCTTTCTTTTTTTACAGTGTAAAGTTAACTATGAGATCACTTGTAGGAAGGCGTGACCCTAAGACATACCTTCTAATAATGAAACCACATACCAAATATCTAATACACTTTTAAGTCAAATGTTAAACAGTGCTTCAAAGTAAACGCTTTGAGATCTCTTTGACACATTTTCCCTTAACTAGTCTTTCTGAATTCACATCCCATCCGGTGTGGGAATTTTATATCACAGGTTCAGCCCAGGGGCCTATTGAAAGAAGCATTAGCAAGCTAGCACGCCAACTATGGGTTGGGGAGAAATTCCATATGGCTGCAATTGCATGAAAGCACTAAAGAACTCATTTTAATCCACAACAGTAGTAAAAGAAAGTGTGGTGTAGTGTGGTGTTTGTACATATGTAAAAACAATTCATTTTACTCTCCACATTAATTCATTATATCAGATTTGGCGCTGAAAAAAAGTTTCAGGTGGTTTCTAACAAACTGCAGGTAGCTGTTTTTGACCTGCACTGTTGCATTTTATTTACACTGACATGTTTTCACAGGAGTCCCAGCGGAGAACAGTTCAGGCCAGCCTGTTGTACTCTCAAAGCCGCCTTTGTGAGTCTTTTTATAGACTGGATGTGATGACACAATATTGATGACACGATGGAAAGAATGCCCACTGTGCTCTAATGACGGACAGTGATAAGAACATTTAGTTATGCATTTAGTAGCCTGCACTATCTACATCCTCTGTGGATGTCACAGCACAAACAGGGTTACTGTTCACTGACGCTCTGTTCAGTCATACTCCATTTTATTTATTATAGATTATTTGGGTTCAGAGCAGTGTTGATAGAACATGTTAAGTTATAGCTGGACATATTTTATATAGTTCGTTGGCGTCTTATTGATACTCAGGTGAGAAGATCAACATTAATTTTGTATCTGTGTCCAGTACAGCTAGTTCCTCAGGCATCTTAGGAGCAGGGAGAAAAATTATATTCAAAGCCTTTAGTCTGGCACATTAATGGTTAAAAATACCGACCTCACACAGGGTCTTCCATCAGAGGGACGATTATATAAATAAACTGATATCTCCTGCTGCACAATATAAATAATCCACTAGAGCTGAACAGTATTCAATCACATGAAGAAGACATCTTATCATTTAGGCTTTTTTTATCATTTGGAATGCATTTTGGCATATCCACATTATATCCTAATGGTGGACAAATTTTAGAAAGTCTCAACTTCAAGAATACCCAGCCTAATGGCCAGAAAAAAATGTTGGCAATGTATGTTTCTTAAAACAACATATACATGTACCTTATTATGTAGCAGATACATTTAAACTTAACATTTGAAAAATGCTGTGGTTTATGCGTGGTTAGGTTCAGGCAGGAAAAGACCCACGTACGTATGTGGGCTAAAAAGCCACAGGAAACACATTGACGGGCCCTTAAAAAACACCCAGCTAAAAAGTCACAGGCAAAACTGTGACTGATCCTTGTAAAATGAAATGACATTCATTCAAATCGGATCCAAACCACATTTGGAGGTGCTTTGAAATGCAAATCCAATTGGATCTCTACAGATACGTCTCAGTCCAGACACTCTGGCCACTGAAATCAGATTTCAAAGTGTTTTTTATGACATAAAACAACATCAAATCAATAGTGACAGAAATGCTGATCCGAATCCATGCTGCTGTCAGCAGAGCACTATGAAGGACAACATGGAGAACAACAGTCCATGGACAGACGCTTGTTTGGAATTCAAAATGATGGACCTCTTCCATGTAACGCTACGTAGCTACTAACGGCTATGGTGTGACCACAGCACCCTATGCAGATAGGCTGGTGATGTCTGTGCATGCTAATACGACCTGATCACTTGCAAATAACAACGCAGACAGACTGTCTTCAAGATCTGATTTGAGAAAAATTTGATTTGCCTCCAGTCTGAATTAGGGGCTAAAACATGAAGCAAATACAGAAGTGCCAAAAACTGCAGTTCCTCTAATGGCCACTTGATGCTGGATCCAAAAGCAAGTCTATCCCCATAGACCCCAATGTTTAAAAGCCCAACTTTGCCGCAGAAATAAACATGGTACATCCCACCTGATTACATTTCATTAAGACTTAAAGTCACATATAATCAATGGCGAGACCGCCTTGAGCTTCTCATTACACTGCCACCTACGGGTTTGGCATGCTCTTGTGTATATATACATGGATAAGTGTAAACGAAGATCTTTTTGAAAACGAAGACGGTGAAATGTCCGTTTATGAAAATAGCTGGCAACGTGTAAACGGCCTCTGAGACAGGAAGTCTGGAATGTCCCACTGCTGCTTTTAATTTTTGTTTACATGCAATATAGTCCAAAAAACAGTTCTCATCCATCACTACTGGACTACTGGATATTTTTCTGCTTGCAGCAAGTAAAAACAATTTTGCGTCACTTCTCTCCAGCTCATATAGACTCAAGAGAATCATGATGCAGTTTAAGTATATTGTCCAAAACCAAAACTGATACATACAGCAACTGTAGCTCTTATCTGACAGTAGATAGGCTCCAGTTGATTTGGGTTTCCATTTCTGGAGGACTGGTAAGTGTGTCCAGAAATCCAGTGCACTGCATTTGTGTTATTTTTAGGGCCTGAGTGTCCCGAGGCATTCCAAATTTGAGTGATTGTTGTCGGGTATCTCTGGGGAATGCCGTTGTTTGGAGGCGCTGGATTTGAGTGATTATTTCGGAGGCGTGACAGGGGAGGACGGCGATCAGGTGCTGCGGATTTGCGAGGCTTTATTTCGGGAGGCCCGGGTGCATTTGCTTTATGTGGTTTTATTGAAGAAGTATGATGCACATGCTTGGATTAGCGTTACAACAGTAGCCTTCTGTGGTTACTTGCAGCTATTGTGCTACATAAGTAGACTGGGTTAGAAGTCACTTGAAATTCATCAGGTGTGTTGGATTTGAAATGGCCGGAGGATGCCAACTATTGTGTCTGTTGGATTTGTGGTGTTTCATTTTTAGTAGGTTGGGTGTGTTTGATTTATTTTGATTGAGCAGATGAGGTGCTCTGGCTTTGTGGTTTATTTCAGGAGATGTGAAAGGTGGATGCTTCAGACTGGGTGTGCTGCATTTTTGATGTTAGATCAGAATGACAGAGGATGGCTGGATTTGAAGTGTTTATTTTGGTGGACTGGGAGCATTAGATTTGTGTTCTCTTATATTGGGAGCACTAGCAGCTGGGGAAGTGCTCAGTTACTGGGGAGACTTCCTTTGGTTTTCTGTGGGACTCTTGATCCCTGAGGAGAAAACTCTTTATCGCTTTCTTTGCAGAGCAGCATCCCAGCAGCTGGGAGGGACGCAGTGTCTTGCTCGTAGACACCTCAGCAGGCTGGATGCATGAGTTATGGGATTAAGTCTGGATATCTGCAGGATGTGAACTATGACTTCTCAAACCAACATGCTAGCTTGCCTAAAAAAGGGTCTATTAAGGCTTGACCTGAGAAAACCTATTTATTAAATATGAAATCCTCCAAAGAACTGTATAATAAATGTAACAAATAAACATAATTGACATTAATTATTCTTTAATGCAGTTCATATGAATGTGAATGATCACAACAAGATAAAAATGCCCATTCTGTGTGCAACATAGGACTCTGAAAAGTGAGCGCACAGAATGACATGCCACTGTTTTAATGGCCCAAAATTCCAGAGCTACATAAGTCCTTAAAATGTCCTGAGAGTATGTTATCCCAAATCAAATGCCTATTGCTCAAACTACCTATTCCTGTTCTCCAAAATACACACTCCCTGCAGTGTTTGAGCCACTGATTGTGGTTGTTTTTACCAACCATCTGCAGAGTTTCTTCGGGGCGTTTGAACCACCAATCCCAGTTGTATTTATCAACTGTTTGAAATTGCAAGTGCCACTGATGTAAACATGTGAGGCGGACTGCAGCCTGATTGGCTACATCAGAATGCCTTACCAAAAATCTGGAGCTCCTAAAGGAAAATTCAGGGTATAGAAAGAACAAGAAAATGAAAACCTGCTGAATTGGGCTCTTTTAAAGCTACAGGTATCATATTTAACTACAGGGCCTAAGTTATCCATTGGTACTAAAAATGTTATGCTAACTTGACAAAAAGGTGGACATATAACACCACAAAGTTAGACTAAATTTTGGCAAGGGAAAAAGGAATATTGCCATTTTTGTATTAAATATTTGTGCATACTGGGGTCCCTCAACAGTCTTGCAATAAACTGGGTATGACTGTAAACTGAGAGTTGACAGCCATATACTCTTTACACTATTTCAATTCAGCACACATATGCCGAATATTCGGTTAGAAAATTAAACATTTGCCCAAATAAACACAACTTCCAGTATGAAAACTTCCAGTCTTATATCGGAATATAGACACAGAGACAAATAATTTTGCTGGTTGAAGAGATACTGTTGGATATTGAATATTTGATATGGTGAAGGAAAATGTAAATAGTACATTTATTGAACGCACACCCGTTCCTACTAACAGTTGCATAAAGTATTAGTTTGCATAATAAGAGGACAAGTGCAGAGGAACGTGGCTGCTTGAGTAGAAAATATCAGTAGATGCACCAGAGATGACCTTTCGATAGCAGATGCACCAGACATGACCTTGTGACAATGTGCAGGTGAAAGGAAACAAAGAGCGTCTCGTGAAATGTGTGTAGCAGAAGCGACTCACTCACACCGGCCTTGTGGGCAGCTGTGTTTCCTGTTCTTATATGTGTTTCAGAGAAAAGGGGAGCTGGAGCAGCAGATAAGAACGGAGTCAGCAGAAAGGAACGAGGTCTCCCCAGCAACACCAATGGCATATGCTTGCGTCACAAATAACTGTATACGCTTAAAAGACTGGGTCAGGAAGAGATAGGTTGTCAGACTTCGTGCCCTGACTCGCTGATGTTGTTGGTTAGGGCAAGAAGAAATAGACCCAGAGCTCTGTACATCGCGATCTGAGAAATAAAGAAGAGTTAAGTTGAAGTCATCTACTCTCCTGTAATTCTTCATCAAACGAGCACGCAGAGAGAAGCTTGTTAATTTATAATTCGGTCTTAAAGGTAATACAAGAATTGGACGTGTTAAGCTCTCTCAACAACAATACAGACACAGATAATGACATCTCTGTACACATCTAATCAATACTGGACAGTTCTGCAAATCCCTGTCTCTCCACAGAGAACATGACCACTGACCAAAGACATGCAAAGAACCGTCCCTGCCCCGTGTGTGTCATTTGTTGATCAGTCAGACTGACATACTCCCCCAGAGGCTGTAAACACTGTCAGTCACTTCCTTCATGCTAAATCCTATCAGGTCACTCATGTTGTATTTATTTTCCTGCAGTGGAACCTCCTGGTCTCTACTGAAATTTAAATAATCTACTGGATGTAAATAAAATGTCTATGAAAACATGATGTATCCTCCACATACACAAACCTGCAGCTGATTGAATTCTCTGCATGTCTCAATTGCCAGCATTAACAATCCAAATAACTCATTAAAATGAGATCATCAGATTAAGGTGTATGTGGTCTGTGTTTCAATTGCAGTCGTCTTGTAATCACATTAGGTTCAGTGCATTAGTGTGCATGCTGATGCAGCCATCGCTGTGATAGAAACATCAGGGGATTTTATTGTAACCTGTTCAGTGACAGATTAATTATCCTTTTTTAACGAAACCTGAGCTTGGTTTATCATTTTCAGATTTTAAAGCTCTATCTACTACTCTGCTACTCATCTATCTACAGATCTAATTCCTATCTAGTTCCACTATCTTTGAAAGAAGGCAAACATCTCTATGGCCGGTATCTTCAACGCTATACAACTCAAACCAAAACAATCTAAACAGCACTACAGGTAAGAGGAAAAATATGTATTTGTGGTTTGTGGAAGAACTGCCCCTTTAAGGTTAACTGGGTTATCCTGATTAAAAATTCAACACTGTACATCACACAGTACTTCTCAGACTACAGTTTGTCGTATTTAAGGCTCTACAATTTCTATAATCTTTAATAAAACCTGTCCTTCGCTGCCTGAAGGAGCCTTTAACCCACCTGCGCTTCCAAATTAGATTTTTCTAAATTTAATCTTTGTGAAATTCTATTCACAAACACTTTAATGTCATTAGAGTGAGTTTCAGAGGAGATTTTTTGTGTCTTGGGTTGGTGCTTTGCTTCAAACGCCTGTATCAGATAAACCCTGCTCTTAGACAGAGGCCTCTGGGGAAAAGCTAGTTGTAGGCTTCTCCACATAGCTGGCTATATCTGGAGAACAGAGAGAGGAAAAGGGGGAAGAGAGAATGTGTGTGAAGCTGCCAACAGCAGCAGTAAGTCCTCCAGAGTAAACACAGCTGATGGGGTAAACCCTCCCTCCATCCCTCTTCACCCCTAAAATGCCCTTTCCTTCCCTCTGTCTCATCATCTATCTCTTATCCTCTACCTCTTCCTCATGTGTTACAAGCAATATATGACTACTACATCAACAAAACGACAGGGAGGGTTTAAAAGCATAATGAATGCCAGTGTTATTAGCTATAATGCCATCAGTTAATTTCTAATATTAGTTTCAGTAACAGCTCTGTGCAGGATTAAAGAAGAGGAAGCACAGGGCCTTTGTAAGCGAATATTTCCTTCACACTTCCTCCTGTAAAGTCACAGCTGACGCAGTGCCAAATATTCCTGCTTTATTTACAATATACCGTGGAGTTATGTGTAGCCAAGTGTGACACAAGTAGGCATTGTTTATTTGCTCGCCTGCATAATTTGTGTGTACTCAGAGGGAATAAGACCACGTTCAGACAGATAGCAGCACTGCGTTGACGCAGCAGGGGTGCCAATGCAAATGCATGCAAGCGCAAAATTCCTGGTGGTTTACTCTGTTGTAAAACTCAGTATCACAGTATTTAAAAATGCTGTGTAGTTATCTGGCATCTGACAAGCCTTCAAACTCATAGATCTGTTACTCAAGTTGTCTGAATACCCAGTTAGAAAGCAGTTCTGGACCCAGCAGAGTCAGTGCCCTCGGCAAGAGCAACCCACCCCCAAAAATGTATTATTTTCTTTATTGTATTTTTCATGAACAAGAACAAGAGCTAACAAGAAATCATCACAAATAAGCAACTAAGCTAACAAACAGTATCAATAAATAACAAATACTTAAAGAATACGATAAGGGCAAATTTGCCGTCTTTCGTTTTCTTTTCATACTGCAGCCATGGATGGCTTTTGCGTGTTCATCTGGTCTTACTAACACTCTCCACATACACTCCACCTTATCTGTCAATGCTCTAGCATCCTCTGACTGTGATGATCTTACTAAGGAACAAATTAAGGCCCCAATCACACAGAAAGCGTTTTCTCCTCACCTCCTTATTCCAACCTTCCTGTATAATCAGTCTACCGTTTATTTATTTCAGTTATTTGACAGTAATTAGCAGCTAGCTCCTAAAATGTTCAGGCAGAGGGTACTTGCTGTAACTGTGGTTGAGGGTGAGAGGCTGTCAGTAGATTGTTTGTTGGACTCAGGGAGACGGAGATCTGTGTGGGTACACGAGACACTAAAAAAGAGGGACCGCGGGGAGTACCACGCCTCACGATGGCCATTTACAGGTATCGCATATTTTAAGATGATCTGGAGCGCTGAAACGCGGAGCGTGTCACAACACAAAAACAAAGAGCAAAAGGCTTCATTATCATGAAAAACAATTACAAAAATCTGCCTCCAGCTGCTAAAACGTTCAGAGCCTTAAGTGAACTGCACTGCAAGGACCAGACGTGGTAACCCTAACAACAGCCCAACCATTAGCATTAGATCTTTAGATAATTTATTCTTAGTGTTTCATTTTTCAAAAACTGCCTCGCAGTTGTATGCCTACGCACACCCGTCAAGTTGCAGTTATAGTGCACATCCTTGTCAATGAAAACATATATGCTTCACACATATCTTCCCCACCAGCAGCACAGAAGATCTATACAATCAGCACAGTCTCAAGATGGACATCAAAGATGTCACCAATTCAATATCTAACCAAATATCTCCTCTCCTGTTCCTGATATATGTTAAATAATGGCCAAAAAAGTGTTAAGAATATTGTGATGTCACAGTAAAGATGACCTTTGACCTTTGGAAATAAAATGTCATATACTACTAGACTTTTTTTTGTGAAATTTTGTCATGATTAGCAAGCATGAATTCGTGAGCACTGGCCAAAAACATGTTTTGTAAGGTCACAACGACCTTGACCTTTGACCTTCATCCATCAAATTCTGATCAGATAATTGTTGAGTTCTTGGCAGACTCGAGATATCATGATTATGAGAATGAAACAAACAGTGGGGCGCTGGGTGATGCCCTTGGCGGCCGCCTATGACGTCTATAGGAAAATCTGCCAGTCAACCACAACCACAGGCCAAATCATGTCCTATAAATAACAGAATATCTTCCTTTGAGTACACTTGCTTTTGCACAGTGTAAACATACCTAAACATGGCAACACTAAGGGAGGTGACTCCATTGTTAATCTTAAGATTAGAGCAGTAGAAGCTGTCGTGGCGACACGTTATTTTTATTTTATTACATTCAAATGTATCTTGTGCGTGAGTTGAAGTTTGGCCTGTGTGCGCTGCTGGAAGAAAGGTCACGTGGTCCCCAAAGTCATCAACAATAATCCTCTGGTGTCTGTGTACATCCATTACAAGTTTCATGAGAATGTGGCCAGCACAGTCAAAAATGTCACGTGAAAAAGCCACAGCCAGTTCAAAGTACATGTTTCTGGTTTTCATGTATGTATGTATTTCATGTATTGTGTTTCATGTGTTCTGTACTAGCCTCTTTAGTAAGGAGAAAACATATTTCCTTCTCTTCTGACTGGCTGTAGAGGGATCGTCTGTTTTCTCTGGCCTACTGTGGCTTTCTGTATCAGTCAAGTTGTTTCTCTCACTCTGCATCTTCCACTCTTTCTAGTCTTAGGTCAGAGCAGTCTGGCATTTCACCATGTAAGGCTGCGGAGCTGAACCGCTCCTGGGACGAAAGAAGAAAAAAAGAAAACTGTTTTCTTGTGGAGCTTTTTTTTTATATAATTATTTTTCAGCTGGAATGAAAGCAGCGTGTTTTCGAAGACGGAGATCAAGATGATGATGATAAAAATGAATGATTATATAGTCCATCAGATATACACACATTGCTCACCAATTAAGACTGACATGCCAGTGTATTTTTTTTATTTATCAGGGAAGTCTGAGTCAGAGCAGTGCTCTCATTTTCAGGTTTCCCTGTACTCTAAAACATCATCTCTTACAACAGTTTGCCCCTACAAAAACAACTACCTCCAGCAGTTCAGTTAAATATAAGCTTACAATTAAACATCGAGTATTTCTTTCCACTTGGTCTCCATCACTGGACATGTGTTGCTGCATTAGTTCATATACTTTTATGAAATGACCTCATCAGTTTGCTGAATAATCAATAACCCCTTTTATAGCATCAAAACAGTGGCTTGACCCAAATTGTGAAAATGGTGAAAGATTTTTTAAAAAAGATCAATAGTCTACAGCCGTGCTGGCGGCTCTGTGAGGCTGAGAGTACTCAGGCACAGTGATGCTTTAAGGTGAATCCTAACGTCAGCATACTAACATGCTCACAGACCAACCCAGGCTGCCATCCATAGAGGCCACTAGCATGGCTAAAAAGCAACCAAACAAGCCTAAAATGTCATCCCTTTGGAGACAGATGACCTTTCCAATCCTCTTTTTTAAAGCAGAAGCATGTCTGATGTCATTACATCAACATTTAGTTTTAAAGCACCAACTTTAACCCTCTGGGACAATACTTTTTTTTATTCTAAAGGCCAAAGTTAGGTCTGTGTGCTGATACAGAGACCTGGAAAACAGCAACTTTTAGACTAAAACTTTAAAAACAACATCTTCAGCTCATTGCTTTCCCTGTAAATAACAGGAAATATAACTGCAGGCTCCTAGCAATAATGACCTCCAGAGGGATGAATCCTAAGGGACTAAAATGTCATAAATAGAGCATTTCTATCCATCCATCCATTTTCAACCACTTGGACAAAGCCAGGACGCGGGGGCAACAGGTCAAGCAAAGCATTCCAGACGTCACTCTCCCCAGCAACGCTTTCCAGCTCCTCCTGCGGGACCCCGAGACGTTCCCAGGCCAGATGAGATATGTAATTCCTTCAGCATGTTCTGGGTCTACCCCAGGGCCTCTCACCAGTGGGATGTGCCCCGAACACCTCTAATGAGAGACACCCAGAAGGCATCCTGATCAGGTGCCTGAACCACCTCAACTTACTCCTTACGATCTGAAGGAGCAGTGGCTTGGAGTAGAGCCACACCAAACAGCCCATCCATCTCACGCTCCATCACGCATTTCTATTTGTTAATGCAATTTTATTCAGTTTGGGAGATTTTTAACAGATCTTTCTTTTTTTACTGTGTTTTTATATTCTATATTTAGCATACGTTTTCTCTGTCTCAGTAGATGAGAGCACATTTTCATTATTCTTAATTCACACCTCATTTATTTATGTAACAGAGGTCTGTTTTGTTTAATACATTTCTATCTCCTTCCCCAGCTGGCCCAAAGGGAGGATCACTGTTTCATCTCATCTTTGTAAAAATACAGTTGTCATAAAAGAGGGTGATGGACATAGAGTATCTGCTCACACTGAGACAATCTGACGTGTGTATCCTACAGTAGAGCAGCGCATATCAGCAACAACAAAGCTGACTGCCCAGTACATGACACACAGCCTGTTTACATGCAGATTCTCCTTTTAAGGCAGATGCAAAGCTATCTGGGCCACGGCAGGGGCGTTATTTTTACTTTTTCCGGACGTTTTTTGAAGCGCCTGTCTCTTTTGATTTCTCCAAAGTGGAGGATGCTGTCCAGTACTTCTCACACATACTTTACCAAGACCCAGAATTAGCTGTTTTGCCTCAAAATATGTTTTAACCAATGATATCAGTTGGTGATGCAGCTTTGGAGTATGTCACAAATCATATTTCAGATGTTACTACATTCATGTTGAAGGTTGGCAGGATAACTTGCTGTACTCACATCACGTCCACTTGAATCTTGGATCATAAAAATGAGCAGATGGGAGAAGCAGGCTAGTTTTATGAAGGTCACTGTGACACAATAAACTCTCTGGTCTATTTTATCCATTTATTCTCCAACAGCAGCAGGAAACAGATTTCAGGATGTTGTTACATGAGGGGCATTAATACCAGTTTAAATAATACAAGACAAATTTAGGTAATAAGGCTATTTGGGATATAATTTTGTCAATGCTGCTTCAACAATATCAGGATCCCAAAGGATCAATTCCCAGGCTCTTTATGGGTGTGGTCATGGCCAAACTGTATATTTAGAGGCGCCATCAGCTGTTCATCGGCACCACACTGGTGCCAAGTGTCTATCAGGCTGCCAGGATAATGAAGACAATAGAGTAGTCCTGCCATGATGTTTGATTGAAGGCCAAACTGCAAGCTAGCTCTGGAATCCAAACATAGTGACCCATCCATCACATAGAGGATGCTCACCGACAGAAGCAAAGGAAGTGAAGAGAAGTGGAGGAACACAAGGAGAGAAATCACTCAATTTCTCCCTGGCTGGTCACAATAATGCAGCAGTATTAGTGTCTTACTCTGGCTGTCCAAATCTGATTTGCCTGAATGCTTAGTGAGTGTGAAAATGCAACAAAAAAGATAATCTGTAAACTTGTTTTCTCCTAATGCTACACCCGTTTTAATAATAAAGAGCAAAAATGTTTTTAAATTACATCATTAAAAAGAATACACAAGTCATTGTGTAGACAAGACATTGTACCTTCCTCTCTCCCTGAGGCTATGACACCTGTGTGTTTCACATCCGTGTGTACTCAGTCATGCAACAGGTCTTGCTAGTTCTTTCACTTCTTGGCTGATGAAAAAGACTAGGATCGCTGGACTGAAGACATCAGGTAAGATACATACGTTACATTACCCCGCTAGCTAGCTGGTGTCAGTCATGGAAGACGTGAGATGTAGTTCATTGAGAGGTTTCACACAACTAACTGATATTGCGACAAACCTACAGCAAACTGTGACTTTCTTTACTTAAAAAAATATGTTTTGTATAGACAAACATCATATGTTGTATCATATTTTTTCCAAAATAAGGTCCCATGGGGGACCCTGCAAACGGAGGGACTTCCTCTCTATGTAATCTGTCATTTAGGGTTTCTTTGTCTGGTCTCTGAAAAATAACATGTTGTTTTATGAGTGATGTGGAACTTTAATATAAATGAGTGTCTGCCATAACACTTGGTATTAAAATCCTTCATATTTTTAACAAAGTTGAAGAGAGGAATAATTTGTAGGTGTACAAAAAAGACAACACAACTAAACACTATCCAGCAAAGCTCTGATCTAATGTCATCTGAAACATGTCTATAGTCAATGTCTTGGGGTTTAGGTAAATGGCTGCAGGCTGCTGACATAAAAATTTCAAACAAACAACAATATTAGATCAGCTCAACTGTTTTCAACATGGCAGCCAGGTCACAAGCTTCCACATTTTACAGCTTAACAGTACCCTAAAATATATTTCTGAAAACATTTGAGGCAAGAAATCAGCAACGCAGTGAAAGAATCTTGATTCATATTAGATCAGCGCTGTCTAGTTTGGCCGCAGTTCACGAGCAATGATCGACAGCTGCGTTAGAAACTCCTCTGCTCTGATTGGTTATTTTCGTTCATTCGAGCAAATGGCGTTAGAAGCAACAGGAAGAGGCAGAGTAACATGAATGTTTTTCCAGACGATCCGCTTCATGTACTACTGTTAGGATGTAGTGACAGTTTTAGAAAATGGGACAGAAAGTTTTTTGTTTGTTTGTTTGTTTACAGACATATACACCAGATTAAAATAATTAGATTGTCAAAACGTAACTTTTATAATTCCAGGTCCATTTTTTAATTAGTCATGGGAACCAGGAATAACAACTTTCAGGTTTTAGGACTCAAACCCAAATTCCTGAACAAACTAAACTGGGCTGGTAGATGCTGGTTGCTGCATGTATAATTCAATAGACATGGTACGACCTTGGTTTCCCCACTCTCCTCTCCTAAAATCTTTTATAGGATGTCCTGCCTCTCTCTCTCTCCCTCCTTCCCTCCCACTCCCTCTCTCTCACATTGTGTTTACAGCCTTGGAGAGCGTTGCATATCTGACATTTCTCTCTCAAACTCCAACCGGCTCTGTTCTCATCTGAAAGGTAAGAACCAGCATCCTCTCCAGACACAGCTGCGGTTTAATTCTGATTTATTCTTATAACAGTAGATGTGGAGCTAATGATGATAACAGATTATGTGTACGAGATAATAATGCTTGTAAATGATCATAAGACGAGATTAGTCACTAAAATACATTCGGTATTGTTGTTCCTAGTGCATTAAGTAACCATGAAACAGTTTCTAACGCGACCCTAAAGGCTTCCTGAAGTTTAAGTTAGTCATTTACTTAACTAGCTGTTAGATACGCACAGTGAGACACCACTGAACTTACTGTTAGAGTAAGAGCAAGTTATGTTTTGCATTAAGATACAGAGGAAACTGTATGATTCACTGCTTCTTATAAAAACTCATTGTTCACATAGAGTAAACACAGCTCTGAACAGAGGGGCAGGAGGGGGGAATGGAAACTGGACTGAACCTCCCAGAGGGATAAACACTCATCTCCACTTCTTACATTCCCATCTAAAGCACATGATTTGATTTTAGAGCACTGAGGAGCCAAATCGGCTCCAACACCCATTTCGAAGTTTAGGGTTACAGTAGCATAAGCTAACAAATGATTCTGCCCTCATAAAATCAATCTGCTCTGACAGGACAGATCAAATTGGCTCCACTGGAAGCCACACTGGGACCATGGTATTACTAGAAGCATCATTCTGGTTTAAATGTTTGAGTGTCTTGATGAGTTGCAGAGACTTTCCATCCTAGCAACATATTATCTGTTGACCTTTACACTTTTCTTTACTCCATATTGACCTCTGATGGAGTTATGTGCATTTTTTTAACCAAAAAGCAAAATAAACCAAAGTAAAGCAAAAGCACAGTGACACTTGTTGCCCAGTAAGCGGCAAATGCAGTCTGGGGCTGCAGCTAGAGTAATCAATTAGTTGTTTGTAGGGGTGGGAATCATCAGAGGCTCCAAGATATGATATCATTGCAATACAAATGAGCAAACAGTCTAGTCAGTGTTCAGTAGTTACTTAAAAGTAGCCATTTTTATTTCAATAAACTTTGCTGGATTTATTAACAGATGATCTAGTTGGTGAATACTTTTTCAAATACAAAGTGTTTTAACCCATTGAAACCTGACGTCACATTACTTTTCTTGTGCTGCTTTCAGACGCCTTTCACAAATACATAAACCTTTGAACTCCGATCCGAGCAAATTGGTGCAATTTCTGTCAAAAGCATGGGGGAAAAAGGCAATGAGGAACTTGGCGACAAATGTCCCACAAATTCTAAATTAATAGATTTAGAAAATTATTTAAAAAAGAAATAGGGAAAAACTATATTTATAATCATTATTATTACATATTTAAAATTATGGTAAAGATAAGAATAATATTTAAAATAATAAATAAAAAAGATAAATAAAATAATAAAATAAAAATATATATAAAATAATTTTTTTTTTTAAGCACTTTTTTCCCAAGTCATTTCCTTGTTTGTTTGTTTGTTTCTTTTTTTTATTATAATAAATTACTTTTTATTTTATTTTTTAAAAATTTCTTGCAATATACTGGGTCACTTCTTCTTTATTCCTGTGTTTTTGAAAGAAATAAAGCCAACTTGCTCAGGTTTCAAAGGGTTAATCAATCCTACAGTATCATCTTAGACCAGTCACATAAATATCTCTTATTTGGAAATGGCAGATTATGACTACCTACTAGAGCTGGGCGATACATGGAGAAAATCAAATATCAATATTTTTGACCAAATACCTTGATCTCGACATCCGATCTTGTGAAATTGACTATTTACACAAAATTTACACAGTGGTAATCATCAGTAATGTTTATATAATGACGAAGTGGGCAAAGGCAAATCATAGAACAGCAAGAACAGTCTGGTAAGTTCAGAAAATTACATCACTTTACTGTAATGCAGCCTTTAAAACCAGGACAGACAACACTTACAATATGACAATATCCAAAATCTAAGACGATATCTATGTCAGTGTATTGATATATTATCAATAAATGACCAAGCTCTACAACATACACCTAAATTTAGACATTTATCAGCAGGTGGGCGACACTGACCATGCCCCACTTGAGTTAATAGGTCAGCATCAGCATCCATCTGTCTAACCCACATTTTTCTTCTCCATAGCTGTCGATAATTTTCCCAGATGATGTGCCACAAGTTGCAAAAATACTGCAATTGTTTTGTTTAAATTAAAAAAAGTAAAAATACTGATTTTGATCAAATCAAACTGTCCTTAGTGTCTGTACACATGGATCTACTCGCATATGAAAGTAGGGGAATGTGTATGTATGTTTGCCTTTTGCCTCAAGACAGCAGCTCCCAGTGCTGAGACACACTGATAAAACTCACACCCATGGAATGACTGGCATCTAAAAGGCCACACACACACACACGGTTCCCCAAATGCAACCGTTTAGTTTTAGTTCACTTTAAAGATGACAACAGGAACTTTCATATCTCACTACTTGTTGACATGTCACGCCCCCTGTGTTGGTCACACTTGAGGTATTTAACTCTTGGCAATGACAGCCAACAACAGCTGATTGTGTTTATAAAAGTACAACATGGTCCTTTCAACAGAACAAGAGTCCTCTGTGCAGTAATAACCGTCTAAAAATAAAGATCACAAGAAAGACACAGAGATAGGGGAAAAACTCTCAGTTTCAACCTAATAAAATGTTTAGAGAGGGTTATTTGTTAGTTAAGCCAAACCCACCTTTTACCAGCCTGCCCAACTCCCCCAGTTGCCTCCAGTTGCACGCTTTCATGTAAATGAAATAACGAAGATCAACCAATCAGTGCGAGCCTGTAACAGAGCAACAGCCGTGGGTGTATTTACTGTCAACATTTCACATTCACACTCCTTTCTCTTTGTGGAAATCAGGATTACTTGCACACTAGTCACAGAGAAAACGACAGCCCGCCATTTCACATGAAATGTTTGACAGCCGGCACTCAGCACATAATGATGTGGGCTGATGTGTACAGACGAGTGGAGGATAGCGAGGAGCACCAGTCACTCACACAGTAATGAGCTGTAGAGGCCTGCGCACAAGATGATCACGATTTAACCCAAGGTATCAAAGGCTGTACCATAATTTCTCTCACTGAGTGGGAGCAGTTGATGAAAGCTCCATTTACGACCTGTTGTGCTGAATGATTCATGGGCCGAGAGCTTGACAGGGGCCTCGCAGTATGCCAGCGATTTGAAGATCTTACTGTTTGAGGTCCATTATGAGCTGCTGTTAGGGAATTTAAAGGCTCATCTCATATGACACTAGGGAATTGAAGATTTTTGTCATTTGTAAAGTCATCACCGCTGAGTGAGGAAATCACTGCTGAGGTTCCCTAAAGGGACAGTTCACTCCAAGATCCTCTTACGTGTAGTGCTATTTATCAACCTATAGTTTTGGTGTAAGTTGCAGGGTGTTGGCGATATCAGATGTAGAGATGTCTGCCTTCTTTCCAATATAATGAAACTTGTGGTGTTCAAAGCACCAAAAAAATGTTTGAAAAACTCAACAGCAATGTCTCATGAGCTGGTTACTCAAGATAATCCGCAGACTTTGTTGTGAGCAGGTTCATGTAGGAACTATTTTCTTTCTACCGAACTGCTTCAGCCAAACATATCACCAGGCAGAAGCAAGAGTGCATCTATTGCCAGCTCAACTAGCACCACTGAGCTAGCTAACATTACAGCTCGGCCAAGGAGGACGCCATTAATATTTACATCTTGCACTGTCACTAGCACATGCCTCGTTTCCATGAGTAGATGCACTCTTCCTTCTGCATGGTGATTCGCTTGGCTGGTGTATCACTTGGCAGCTCACACAAAAACAATCAAGACTGATAAATCGCACTTTAGGTAGGAGGAGATATATGTATTTTTGATTTGGGGGTGAACTGTCCCTTTAAGATGCGGTTCCTCTAATGGCCACTGGATGGTGGCAACAAGAACATGTCTTTATCTTTTGATCTGTTGTCAAAACATTGATTAGTCCAGCTCAAAAAGTTAGTGTAGCATACTCAGCCACTTGTACATCTTAGCTCCAACTTTTTAGTTTTTGTTTTGTAAGCTACTTTCCCATCAAAGTTTACTTCTTTGTAACTTTTTGCTCATTGAATGAAAAAAGTTGCTACGTGTTCATGCCTTGAAGGTCTCTGACCAAAAGCTTGCTAATTAAGTAAGATTTTGCACAGATATGAGTGTTTGGATGCTTTTTCATTTATAATTTATAGCTCCAGCACCTCAGCCAAGTCTGATACAACGTGAGCACAACTTTCCCCCCTATCTTTTAAACTATTTGCTCATTAAAATATAAAGTAAAGCAGAGTTTTTTCTTCCACCTGGATCATATCATAGCCCATGAATGTGTCACTTGTTTCTGCTTAAATCAATTTAATGGAAAGTCTGCTTTATATATTTAATTCAAACTTAACTGAGCTGTATTTTACCGTACATGTACAGAGGCTGTGAATTCTTCAGGGCTTAGAAATCAAACCCTGAAAACCTGCTGCTGCTGCTGTCGGAGCAGACACTTCAGTCAGGTCAGAAGTTGGAGGTCTCAAAGCAGACTGACGCTCTTATGCAGTTATCCCATGGGAGATGAGGAAGTGTGTGTGTGTGTGTTAAGGTGCTAACATGTCAAGTGATAATGGGTGACTCAGAAGCAGATTAAGGGTGGAAGAAACAAAAGTGAGATGATAAAAATAGATGTGTTGAAAAGTCTGTAGAAGGCATCAAATAGCTAAAATGGCTCCTGTTATCTGTACTGATGCAACACAGCAGCAAAGTAACAGGAAATAACAATGGAAGTGAATGGATGAAAGTGTATTACAGGCAGAGTGACAGAATAAATAGCAATCTAAAATGGACACTTAACTTTAGTGCCACCCTCAGGACAAACGGGATATCTAATGCACAGATTACCACCCTAACATCAGACATCTCCTCATAACAAGGCTCCAAGAATCCAGAGCTGTCTGCATGTTGTTTTCCCCTCCTGTATTTATTATAATAAAACAATGCACTCAGCAGGGGCCGCTAGCAGGACTTTTAATCTCGTTAAACATAGCAAAAACCTTGGCAGATCTGATGTCCACGTGGTAAGACGTCCACTGTGTGTGGGAGCCACTAATGCAAAAGCACGGTCACCTTGTCACGGTGACTTTGATCTCAGGAAAGTCCCAGATCAGATGACAAAAGGGATTTAGCAGCTTGTGGAGAGCCTGCAGCTGCACGGTGACACTCATTACTTCTGCTCACATGCTTTTTTAACGGGTACTTTGTACTTTCATTCATTCAACATAAAGAGGAGCACATGAGACTGTTGTGACAGGAAAAAGTCTGAAAGGGTGACAATGCAACTTTTTAAAAAGAAGAAATCGCAATGTTCCAGTTAAAAATTACAAGTTTAATTCACAAGCAATAAAACACACTTGGTCTGGTGTTACTGTTAGCTTATGGTGGCTAATGTTAGCAAACTGTTGGTAGGTATAGCTACCAACACTGAACACTGAAGGGATATTAACCAGGAGAAACTGACTGCAGTGGCTGCATTGCTCTGTCTTTTGTTATTGTTTGGCAGAAAATTAGTGGGAGAAAATTACATAGTACCTTGTGAAATTTAGGCACGTAATAATCACCATTGTTGCCTTCGGATGGTAGAGCTACTTTAAAGAAAATTAATAGGTAAAAATGTCATTAGTCTATAAGGTAAACATCCCTGATAAAAGTCTTACATCATGTGATATAGTTCCTAGTATTCTTATTGTACGATATGAATGCACTCCTTGTCAGCTACATTGTGTTGCTACCACTCCTACTAGAGTCTGGCTTAACACATCATCAGACCTCAGCTGGCGCCTCTGAGCAGCTCTCTTATCATCACACCATGTGCTGCGATACAGAAAGGTCACACCGGATCTCAACCAGGAGAGATCACCCAGAGGAGGGTGCTGTACGCAGTACCGAGGCAGAGTGAGACTCAACAGTGAACTACTGCATGTCTTCAACAACCTTTTCTTTCTGTGTGTTTCTTTTCCAGTAGCAGAGAGAAGACGAGGAGAGAAGAGGTATCTGATCTTGTTGTGTAACCAGAACTGAAGCACTTCATGCTGGACTGCTTCAAACAGCTGACCTGAGCTCATCTTCAGACAACCAGCAGCAGTCAGATTCCCTGATTCCACCTCTTCAAAGCAGCCTGACCAGCTCAGTCCAGCTCTACTCAGGCCCAGCAGCCTGATCGAACTCTCTTCTCTCACAATCCAGCCAAGATCAAGATCTAACCAGTCCCCATGGAGCGTGTTCAGCACATGACCAAGTCGGCCATCCGCCGAGCGTCTCAGATCGAGGTGAATCCACAAGCCAAGAGGAACCTGCAGGAGCTGTTCGTCAACTTCACCCTCATCCTCATCTGCCTGCTCCTCATTTACATCATCGTCCTCCTGAGCAGCTGAGGACGGCAGCGACGTCCACAGAGAGAGTCTGGCATGGCTGTGCTGTGGACGAAGGTTTGGCTGAGATATGGGCTTTACTCATACAGATCAGATTTCTAATAAAGCAATAATACCATCCCCATATATCAGCCTAACCCTGTTTGACAACAGCTGTGAAGGATCATGGAGGTCAAACAAATCCATGTGAAAACAATAATGGCCAAACACTCTCAAATTGTTCCTGTCAGAGCTGATCAGGGATCAGCTTCCCTGACTCTGTGTCTCAAGGGAATGATCATAAGTGACCCGACTTCAACAGTTTAAACTTCACTGATACACTGTATGTATGTATATGTGCCTCCTGCTCATTCAGACCCTGCTTACATCACAATGTGATTTACAGAGGAAGCTGACTTCCTCCTTTAAAGACACACTCTTGAAAAATGTCTCTTGCTTGATTAATAACAGGTGCAATGTGTATAATACTGAGATATCAATACATCACTACTGTTCATTTTCAATTTCCCATGAGTCCTATTGCTTCCTGCAGCCCCCCAAACACCACCATCCCCAGGAGAAAAATAAACATGCTGGAAATGATTCTTTTCCCATTTGCATTTTAATTTCCTCCTCCACCTGCCACTGCCAGAGACCAAAGGCAGTAAAAACATGGCTGTAGTGTCTGTGACATCAGGTTTCTGTATTTTGAAACCTCAATGCAGCAATTGTGGCAGCCTAAAAATCCAAATTTGGCAAAAAGAAACTGGGACAGGAAAGCAGCAACACCGTGGCTGAGTGTGACAGGCTGAGGCACCTGTCAATTAAGTAAACACACCGAGCGTGAAGTCCCTTTTATTATCAGTATGACAGATGGCCAAGTGCGTTAGAATCTAGTATGACGGTAGCAGGTCTGATATGACACTCAGTGTGACCGATAATTATATAACATATAACACTTGACATCATACTTAGAGATTATTCTAAGTACTGTGAGCCTGTATAGTATGTTAATAAGACTGAGAGCATCTTCAACCTTCTTAGCATTTTGCTCTGAGGGGCAACATTTCACTCCTACAATCCACTATGTTAAGTATGGACTACTTTACTTGGGCCTAGAGGTCAATGTACATTTGAGTTTTAAACACACACACACACACACACACACACACGCACACACGCATACATGCACACACAGCTTCTGGTATACTGCAGGCCTGATATATATACATATATATATATATATATATATACAGTACATGCAGTTTATCAGTTGTGAAGAAGACTTCACTTTGCATGGTGTGATTTCACTTAATGACTTTTTTTGTTTATGTCATTCAGTTTTGAATTATTCCTGACTAATATGGAAATTTTTGGTGTATTACAGCACGTGCCCTGATTGTAGCAGCAAGAGTGTATAAAAACAAACTGTAAAGTCAGATTCCTAAATCTGAAGTGCATAATAAAATCCTCAAGAATGTATTATATGATCACACATATCAGGAATTTTACAATGTATCTTCATATAATGTATCTTCATGATATTTGCCAGGACTGAGAATGTGTTAATATAAATCACAATTACATTTGGGATTAGAAATTATTGAAAATAAATTGCACTTTTGTTCTTCTGTGTATGTTTGGAAAATTGTACCATGCACCTGACTTTTAAACTATGTAAGAAATCGCATGTCAATAAAATTAAAGTGGCTTCTCCAGCTGCAAGTGTGGGGAAATGTTTTATTAATTGCAAATCCCAATTTTATGCATTAAGATGTAAAAAAACAACAACCCAAATACAGATTAAGTCGTCAAAAACAGCTTCAAAAGATAATTTGACCAGTCCTAAACTCATAGATGGTGTAGATAACTGATGGTTTGTACAATTTATATGCGATTCAAATTTGAAAATAGTAGGAAAAAAAATGATAATTTGAAAATAAGACAACATTCATCCTTGCGTTTAAAGACTCAGTTTTGGAGTCATACATGCTGGACATCCTTAAAGCTATTATATTCACCGTATCTGTACACAAAAGACTCACACAGTATCA
This sequence comes from Epinephelus fuscoguttatus, assembly GCF_011397635.1. Classification (NCBI taxonomy): domain Eukaryota; kingdom Metazoa; phylum Chordata; class Actinopteri; order Perciformes; family Serranidae; genus Epinephelus; species Epinephelus fuscoguttatus. The sequence goes on from NC_064775.1 coordinate 15,295,178, forward strand.
GATTAAAAGTGTTCAAAAATGTCCATTATCCCTTCAAATGATAGAATTTTAAAGGCAAATTTTGCAGTGAAAATGTTCTTGAAATCGCATCTGGTTCAAGGTCAGTGACCAGCGTTGGATTATCTATGTAACTGTTGTTTGAAGAACGCTAGTATTATTAGTTGTTGCATGACTGCCATCTAGTGGAGCTTTCTATACTCTGTCCCTATTTAGATGTTACCTCTTTTAATGGTTTCCAGACTGATAATTGGTAATTAGAGAACAATTTTCCATTTTAAAGGCTAAATTAATCATCTCTATAACATGTTTTACTAAGCTGCTATCTTTAAATTAGTAAACAACACTTAACCACACCACCATAACTACTATTACTGGCTTGACACATACTAAAAATAATTAGAAATAACCATTAGCATTGGTAACTTAGCATTAAGCTAGCTGCTAATAAATTACTGACTTACCTGGTTGCCTCAGTGGAAGAGGAGATGACAAAAAGTCCACAAAGGCTCTCCAAAACTTCTCCAGCCGTCCAAAAATGTTTAGTTTAGACATAAAAAGGGTGTTACCAAAAAAGCTAGCAACAAAAACGCCATGTTTCTTGCTTTTAACGACGTTATGCTGCCACCCAACTTTTAGCTAGCAGCTGATTCATCAATTAACGGTTGATTTCACGGACACATGTGATTGGTTGATTTAATGTTAGCGTTCAAGGAATTTTTTTCACATACCGACTGGCCAAGGTGAAATGCGATTGGTTAATTTAATACCAACTTCGACAAAAGGGAGCGCCAATCACAAAGCTCTTTGGTATGTTATCGGTTTTTTCACCTAGCAACTAGCCAAGGTAGGATCCTGATAGGGCAGGACACTTGTCTCGTATTTGCTTCGGTTTAAGACATGTTGAAATGTGTATGGAGGGTATTTGACATTTTACATTTTGTGGTAAATTGGTTTTATCATTTAAATAAAATTAAATTAAGAGGTTCTACCCTTTGCAATTAGATTTGGATTTAGCTAGAGGACTGACTACAAACATCAGCGTCCTCATTAATAACAGCAGACAGAGGCACAAATGTCATGCATGTGGCTGTCTGAATACACAAAAAATGCAAATTAAATCATTTAACTTGTTGGTAATGATATAAAAGTTAAACATATTTCTTGCCTTATTAATTAGGCTGTCAGTCGACCCTTTACTGTATATTGTGTCTGCAATACACAGCTGCATATAGGATGTTGTGGTTGTTCCTCACACAGACATACACACTAAAATGAACACAACAAAAAGCTTTATCTCACAATCATAATTTTACTGTTCCATAACATACAACAGAAATGATATAAATATAAATAAATATTGTTGCTATAATTGTTATATATTTTTTACTTCAAAAATGGCAAGACAGACATCATCAAATGATAAGTCACAAGGGTGACATCAAATCACTTCCAACTCAAATACAAACTGCAACACATTTACTATTTCAGTTTATTTCTTGAAGTGTAAAGATGTCACAATCTTCTCTTCCAGATTTTTTGCAATTTTGGAAACACTGAGTTGAAAGTGAAATGAACAAAGCCCTGATCAGTATATCATCACATAAAAAAAACTAAACAGACAATTCATGTTTTAATAAGTTGCAGTTTCTATGGTTCACTAATGGTTGGCTGATGCCAGTGTTAAAAATAATAATAAAAAAAAATCTTCAGAAGTGTCCTCTGCCAGGTGTTGAGAAACAGTTCATTTTGAAAGATTACAACATTTCAAAAAGACTTTCATTAACCTCGGGGTAATGATGGACAAAGGTCATGTGATGGCAATGCCTGCAGTTCTTCTAATGACCACAAGAGGCTCCAAGAAATGTCTTTATGTCCTTTAAAACAACAGTCCAGTCAGGTGTGGGACAGATAAACAAATGCATCAAAATTAACCAATAATGTCTGAGCAAATACATACATTACAAACCAAATAGTGCAGAAAGAAAAAAACATGTGAATGGGAACAATTGTGTAAAAACATAAACCTAAACAGATAAAAAAAAAAAATCATTTTTGCTATTTAATAACAGTGTTTTCACACATTTATTCATTCATAATAAACAATCTCACTTCAAGTCCCATTTAGTAGCCATTCTGGAGCTTTCTAATCACAGGGGTTGTCACTTTTAACTTAGCAGTCAACATGGACCAGAAGTCCTTAAAGTGCTAGGAATGTGTGTAAATTTAAGCACCTGGGATTCAACAGCAACAGGGCCAAGTCCTTCTGCTGATGAAGATCATGTGATAGAATGAAAAGCTCCAGAACAGCCACTCAATGGACCTTGTGGTGAGATTGTTCTGTCACCTGCTGTTTCCAAGCTCAAGAATGAGTGTGTTTTACAATCCTGCGAACTGATTAACAGAGACGTTAAAGTTTCTTGAGGTTGGCAATCGTCACAGGAAATACCTCGTCTGCTTTAACTGTTTTCAAAGTTAAAGGGTAAGTCTGGTATTTTTTAACCTGCACCCTATTTTCCAATGTTTTTGTGTCTCAGTGAGTTATGGGGGAACATTTTTGACACAATGTAAAGCATAATCAATGGGCTGCATACTGTATAAGTAAAGCTAGTAGTAAAGCCAGAAACTTTTTTGGTGTATACCTCAGACGAGCAACTCCATTGGAATGAATAGGCACCATTTTTTGCAGCCGGTTGCCTGGAAGGTAAAACACATTCAACACTCTCTCATTGTTAGACAGCAAAGTCACACAATGTGCTTCTTGATTTAGTTTTTAGAATACAAATATGTGAAATTACCAACAGGGAAATAAAAGGAGTAGCAGTAAAATTGGAGGTGATTGTGAGAAATTGTATTAATAAGAAAAAACTAAGAAGAACCTAAAGACTTCTGCATCGTCTGATGCAGATGTCTGAGCATAAATGTCAATATATTAACATAGTAATTTGAATAAATCTAATCTTCACAGTGAGCATGGAGGAATGAACCAACTGTGGTTCAGCGTCGGGACTACGATCCCAGAGATGATACCGTCATCTGTATTTGTCACAGGTCAGTATTTACAATTAAACAGTTTAATATGCTGTAACAGCTTTGATGACATTTAGCCTAACTAAAGCTTCAATGTCATTATGCTGCATTCTGTCATGAGGGGACAGTCGGATATTAGGATGCCATGATAGAAGTTAAGTGTAGATCAGACTTTACAAAGGTATTAACTAATAGATTTTTTCATCTGATTGCTCATTTTCCCTGTCTTTCCTTTATGACACAAAAACAGACATGTCTGCTGGAGGTTCTGTCTCAACTCGGTTTCAGGAAGTGTTTCATTTCTTTTACTTTGACAAAACTTAAATTATACTTAATAAGTTCATCTGGAGAAATATGATGGAATGTTGCGTTACCCCCAGTCAGATGAGAAGATTGGTATATAATATATATCATGTGGCTCTGGGTAAGAGGGCAATTCCAAAATGTGGATGGTTTAAAGGGGACCTGTTATGCTTTCTTTTATTTTCTGTCATTTATATAATGCTATGAATGATCTAACTCTTTTTTCTACCTTTTGAGACAAGCCGATGTCAGCTAGTGACAGATTTCTTTATATGGTCGTCTGGTCCAGGGGCACTACTGCAAGTGTTTACATTACATACACTGCTACATGTAAAGTAAGCAAGTGGGTATTTTTAGTTTGAATACTTCTTCAAAGGTGTTTTTGCGATCTATCTATGTACAGGGGCTGAATGGAAAAAACGTAACAGTCCAAAGCTGTCCAAGGGTTTAATATGTTTTGAGACTTTATCAGAGATTCAATTCTATGTAGTGGGATTTTTATTTTTATTATTTAGGTGCGTCTGATATTGTGTGTGATCCATACATACAAACAATGACAGCACAAACACTTCTGAACCACTGAGGCCTTGGTTGATTCTGTTATGGAAGACGAGCATCGATCAATGCTGTGATGTAACTGAACTGTTTGTTTTGCTGTTGAATGGACCCCGTGGGTGTCAGTGTGAGAGGAAGTAAACTCTCAAACCTCACGTCTCTCTATCCACGTATCAAGAAGTAAGAAACACAGCCTCTTACGGGCTGATGATGACCATGCAGTTTGGAAACTGTACAGGTTACTGAATGGACTTCGTGGACCTTCAGGTCATGAAAATTACGCAGCACGAGAACTATGTAAACTTTCAAGTCAAGTTAAAAAACAGACAGTACACCAAAAAACGGAGATATGAGGAATTCAAGTGAGTGACAGCAGCATTATGATAGTGTTTCTGTTTTCACATGCTCTATGGCCTGCCCCACAGGCAGAGACATGTAGCCAAAGACTTCCGTCACCGACATGAACTCCGAGCTCGTAATGAAAATAAAGCGTTTAACTAAACACTCCTTGGCATTAAGAAAAAAAGTTGCAAGGAGTCAATCAACTTCTGCATGTCGCTGACAGAACTCTCCCTCTGTATGTCTCCGACTCCACTGGCATCACAAACAGACCGTAGAAAAACAGTAGCTTGTTACATTATAAATACTGGAATAATAAAAATATGAGGGGTGCTTGATTCACGTCCTCGTGGTGTTTCCCCTCCTGAGACTTCTGAGGTGTCTGGAATGGTAAATCAAGCACCCCTCAGCTAGCTCGGAGATTTGAAAATGACTTTCAAACATATACTGTATGTACACAGTCGAAGCTCTGGGACAGCAAGCTAAAGTTAGTCTTTTTTCCTATTTTTTTTTTTTTTTGTTTTGTTTTGTTTTGCTGGTGTCGTTATTGTGGTATACTGTAGCTCATCCTACTGTAGAGGCCAAAAAACACAACCAGAATCAACAGCTAGGTCGTTCTGTTTCCTCAATACACGTTTGAGTGTGTGTATTTACACATGGGGACACAGCATGAACGACTAAAGGCGAGTATCAAGGCAAAAATCACTTTATCCTGGCTGAACTTTCAAAGCACTTCCAGTCTGATTACAGCTTGTAAGACACATGTTAAAGTACAAAAAAGAGACAAACATATAAGATGTTATATGTGCTGAGAACGCTTCCTCTTAATCTAAAGTATGTTAGTAGTGCCACACCTTGTACTCACTGCAACACTGTTTGTGACATCTTTGTATGAGCTGAAGAGTCTGGCTGTGGTTTCAGCCGCGGAGAGGAAAGGGGTGAGAAAATGTTTCTGAGAGTTTCATGCTACTGACAGAAGGCTGCGAAATCTGAGGGCAGAACTGTTGTCTCCCCCTCTGGCAGTGAGAGTAATTACACAAACACTACTGACGCCTGCTTATGACGTATTTCCGCAGGTGAGCTCACCGCATCTCACCCACCACCAGGAGCGCTCTCTGCAAGACTTTTTCCGACCTTAATCCTCTGAATGCAGAGTTCCTTTTTTTTTTTATCTTGTATAGTATGCAATCCAAAAACGTTTCAGCTCAGCTCAACTTCAGTAAACTAAGAAGTACAGAGAGCTTTCCCTGGTGGCAGGGACTTGAATGGAACAGACGTTAACTGAGATGTCAAAGTCCCACACTTGATAATTCAGCTTTGCTACAACTTGGATATTATTTTAGAGGTTTTGACGAGACATTTTATACACAAAATTGTCAACACAATCCAAGAATTCAGCCAGATTATATAAAACCACTTTATTAAAAGTGACTCACTGCCCTCAGTATTGGAAATTTTATGACCTTTGACATAACGAATGAATGTTTTGAAAAAGAAACCGTCAAAACGGCAGCTCATTTAATAAATGCATGTTATCCATGAGGGATGATCACACAGATTCCCTTCACTCCCTGCAGGGGACAGCGGGGAAATAAAATTATTGAATCAATACCTATAAACACGGTTGATTTCTTCCCATGGCGCTGACATGAAAACTATTTTGTTTTTGTCTGTTGTCAGATACCCTGGTGAAGGCAGGTTAACCAGCTGCTGTCCATTCTGCTGCTGACAGACCGCTGAGTTGTTTACACACCTCGCTTACGTCTCGTTTCCAGGGAGGATTCCCAGTAGCAGCCAAGTTGTAATACACCAGAATTATCCTTTAATACTAAAATATTTCTGCTGTCTTTTGTTATAACTATTAATGCAGCCCTCATCTTGACTGAATGACTTTAAAGGTAACAAGAGCTGCAAGTCTCTTCAGTACCTCCACACCTCCAAAATTCTACATCTAGAGTTGTGGGTCTTAGTTTATTAAAATTAATGGGTGATGAAGTCCTGTAAACCTTTAAGATTATATTTATCTCTCACTACTCTGAAGCTCACACAGATGTCATGTTTTGCATAATGCCAATGGTATAAACGTGTTTTTATCACCTCACCTCCTGCTGCCATGCACACTTTCATGATGATGCACTAACAAGCCACACTACTCACCATTCTCACAATGTATGGAAGCCCTAAGGTTTCAATCACACTGGAGTTTCAGTCCTGCACATGATTGATAGGAGCGCTGTGATTACATTTAGCGGTGGACGTTTGATATTGATGTCGCCCAAATGACTTTCAAAACCTACAGTTTGATTGCTGTCCAACTTTAGCTCGCTGTCCCATTGCCTCATTTTTGGACACTTTTTTTTTCTTTTTTTTTTGCCGGTCAGAAAGAGAAGTGCTGGGCGTACAGCTCCTCTTCTCTTAGAACGTGTTCTTTGCTTTTTCCTGCTTCCGCCGCCCTCGGGTCGGATGGTGTCGCGGCGTTGGCCTCAGGAAGGCTGAGGGAGGGAAGAGAAACAGGTGTGTTAGAATGATGAGAAGTAATAGACAGAGAGATGCTCACACTGAACATACAGACGTGTACAATTAGATATACACACATTTTTAGTGGGCAAGCTTGGGAGCATGGTAGCTTGTCAGGCACCAACAGAAAATAGCAGAGGGAGATTCTCGTGGGTGAAGTTATTGTGAGCAGTTCCAGTCAGGGAGATCCAGTGGAGGCTTGTTTAAGATGCCAAACAAGTGAAGGCTGGTGTGACGTCCACAATACATGACCTCAAAGGAAGTTAGGCCCCATTTAAACCTGGTATTAACATGCATCTGTTGTATCTGTTCACAACTGGCATTAGAATGCGCCCACATCCATCTTGAGTGACCACTTGCGATCAAATCTCACTTTCCCACTCTGTATGCAAATAAACATGCACATAATTTCCCTTTGAAAAGATAAAATGCATTATTGTTTTTAACTCGCAGGAGGCAGCAATGCCTCTTTGACCTTGGCATGATGGCAAAATCAAAACAATACAGATGGGGTCTACTTTTGACATATTCCAGTCAAACGGGTCTCGATAAGCTCAGGTTTCAGTGTGAAAACTGTGAAAAAGCCATGTTTTGTGTTCGCTGCACAGAAGAAATAAAGAATCTTGATGACTTCATGATCACAGCGTCCCGCTATCATTCTTCACTGCAGAGTTGCTGGACGATTAAAGCTAGTTACCAGCTACTTTCCAGGCGAAGCTAACTGAGTTAGCCTAAAGAAACCAAAGGAAACCTGAAGTCGGAAAGGTAATGTTCACACTCATGCTGGGTTCCCACTACACAACATTTTTGTCTGTTCCAACAGTCACTATGTCATATTAGTCATAATAGTCATAAAATCGTGCCGTGACTTGGCAGACAGACATGACAGACTACACGTCGGTTCATGACCAATCATCCCTGGTCGTCTTTCACAATGTGTGTGATGTCATTGGATTATTCTTGTACAATTTTTGTTATTATTACTATTACGTCAGTCACTGTGTCTGTTCATGTGCCAGCCAAAATGTTGTTGTAGTAACGTAAAAAGTGCCACCAGATGGCAAGAGCTACATTTGAAGTACCGTACGCAACTATACAAGTCACTGAATCCTCCACAACAAGTTCCTGCAAATGTTTCACAATAAAAGCCTGTTTAGAAAATGGAGGGATTCTCTCCACCGAACTTATAATGGGGTTTTAATTTTAAACAGATACAGGAAGTGTTGAGATGACGAAAATGTTTGAAATGACTGTGGTATTATATATTATATAAATACAATGGTGCCATGTTAAGTCAACCAGTGTATTAAACTAATTAAACTAATTTCCCCCGCTCTCCTTCGGACTAAAAAGTTAGCTTTTATCATTATTATTTTTCTATGCAGATGCACTTCACAACAAAATCCTACAAGTAATTTTAAATTTAGGTTAGGTTAATTATTTCTAAATAGAGCAATTCAAGTCATGTACTGTGAATACGTGTATATATATATTCATATATTGCAATATGTATCGCAAAAAAGTAAAGATCCCAATGTCAGTTTTTTCCAATATTGTGCAGCCATAGTGTACACGCATTGCACATCAAGACGCATTGAGGACACATTGGGTGAATTCACACCTATACTTCGAGCTGTCCACATGTGAGCCGACGCATGTTAACACCAGGTGTAAACAGGGCCTTCGACTGTTTTACCCCGACATACAAGGACACTTCAACACATGCACAGCAGGAGCTTGGGATCAAACCACAACCAGCAAATTTTCATCCATTCATTTTCTAAACCCAGCACACATGCGGCTCTGCTTTCCAGATAGAAACAGAGGAAAAAGCGGAGCAGACGCAAACTTACAGATTAATGACCACTTGAACTATAAATGCCCATCAGGGGACTGGTGTTGGAAATTAGCTTCAGCTTTTTACACATGTACAGTATATCAACACTGCTACTGCAGCTGTTTTTCTCTGTTCTTGTATCTTACAAATTAACAAGTGAGAAAAACTTGTGCTCTCATTTCACAATAACACTAAAACTGTAAAACAAAAGACAAAAAGCAGCACTAACAAAGTGTTTTCTCCCTTTAAAAACAGCTTTTCAGAACAAACATCCAGATTTCAAACTAACTCTTTGCTTCAGCTGGTGTGCAGTTTTTCAGCAGCAGACCTCCCGGTGTTTTCTAATCGGTGCTTGCAGCACGCAACACTCCTTCATCTCCTCTTACACTGTGTGTCCACTGCCTTTTTACTGGGAGAACAAAAGCACAAAAGCCTTATCTTAATGGCTTCACATTTGCGTCTTGCACTTTTAAGTTACTGCAGCGCTTTTAAATCACTCATTCCTTCTTGGCGCCACTCAGAGTTTGAGGTCCCATAGAGACTGATTTGTCAGTGCAAAGTTTCAGGGTTGGCTTCTTTTTATAAGCCACTGAGGATTGAGAATATGTTTCAAAGAAGATTCTGTGTAAGATTGTGTGATAGTTCAATGATACGAAAAGGGAAAATGAGATGTTAAAGCATAATGGATCAAAAGGAGATTTTATCTTCATTATATTCCTCTGTTGACCCTGAACTAATGAAGGAAGACTGCAGTAGTCTGTGGAATGAAGAGCTTCCCATGCAACTCTACGCACATAACAGACACAGCACTTCAACCTGGAGCTTTTTGAATTTTGAATTTTTGAAAATGGTCCAGCATTGAGTGAGACTGCTTTAGCCAGCAGCTGGAAACAAGTTGCGACATAACCACTCGGGGGGTGTCATTTTACATCCACTGAAAGCCACTGACAGGCTCAAATTGTCATAATAAGCCTCTGACAACAAGTCCTCAAGAGTACGTGTCTCAAGCCTGTTGTAGACGGGAGATTCCAGATGTAAGAGACGATTTTATTAATGAAGGTTCATTAGTACGGTTTTGTATTTCTCTGTAATGTAGCACAGTGTTAACAATGTTACTGATACTATTCTTTCCCACACCTTCAACTCAAACAATTGTGTTGCCCCGCCCAAAATATATAATTTAATAACTACATTAATATCATAAACATGTAGGCGACTATTCGACTAATGGTCCTGAATGATGACTATTGGTTGACTATGAAAATTCTTAGTCAGGGGCAGCCCTAGTTTTGTGGGGGTTGCTTTGGTTAATTTTTAATGGTGTGTGTTTTGGATGATAAAACTACTGTTTGTTTAAATGGAGTCTGGTGGATTTGGCAATGGCAAATTCAGGCTGGTTCTGGGTTCATAAAAAGGATCTTACTCTTTAACAAAAAGGTCTATCTCTGTAGGATTCTTTCCATAAGACACTTGGAAGAACAACCTGAACCTTTCAGTGGCAAAAACAAGCACTTTTAGTAGAAGAGCAGTGACTGTGAACATGCCCCAAGTGGTAACACTTCAGCCTGCCAGTTGCAGCTCCCTTGCTCAATACTGGACAAGTTTCAAAAACTGTTCCCATTCGTCATTCAGACACAAAACATTGGAAAATAGAGTCCAGGTTGAAAAATACCAAAGTTAGCCTTGAATTACAAACGTTAACTGCCTTATTATGTGTTATCAACAAGAAAAAATACTTGAATCATTCACATGAATTTGAGGAGACACATTTAACAGTATGCTCATAAAAAGCCTCGTTTTTGTAATATATGCACTGAACTGCCAAGGTATCACCCTCGTGGTGGCAAGTGTCTGGTGAGGAAAAGAAGATGACAAAAAGTCATGTCAAAATAACTATGTCGACTCATGTCTGTCTATGTAATGGAGAACTGGCCCTGCAAGTGGCTGCCACACTTCACAGATTATCATTCCTGAAGAGCCAAACAAGATGAACGTCACATCAGAGGTGGATAACAAGCATCTGATTTTTGATAGAAGGCCAACGTCTGCCTTTTAAGAAAATAAGCTCCTTCAGGTTCTGGGGAGAGGGGTGAGGATAGGAGGGAGGGAGACTAAGAAGTGAGGTGAGAGAAACATGCAGTGGGGGCAGCAAATATCACGTAACTCCCCTCCCTGAATCAGGTGAAGTGAAAGTGAACTGAGGGGCAGCAGTGGCAGTAAGACAGATTAGTTCTCACCTCCTAAAGCTTTGTAGGCCCTGATGCTGCACCAGGGCTTCCTGAGGATGAGGAGCATGAGGAAGAGCAAGGCTTGGCATGGGATGATGTGGAGGATGAGGAGAAGGAGGAGGAAGAGGAGGATGCTGAGGAAGAGGAGAGAGAGGAAGAGGGCTGAACAGTGGCAGGGGAGGGACCTCAGGAGGGGGGGGTGAGGAGGCTCAAAGTGGCCGCCTGGTTCTACCTCCTCCCCCTCCAGTCCCTCCTCTTCCTGTCCTTCATGACGCATGGTGGGACAGCTGACAGTTCTGAGGGCTGACTGGCTGCCTGTTTTTATCTATGAAAACACTTTGACCATTTTTTCCCACCAAAATTAGGGCATATATGCAGGTGTTTTAAACGCAGGAGAACACACGTCCCTGGAATAAATGCAGAGTGTAACCTTTCCCACTAAAGACAAAAGCCAGATATAAGTAGGTGTCAGCGGTTTTTTGTCCAGTTGGAAAGACGCGACAGAAAGGCAGGGTTGGGGAAGATGATGCTGTGTAAGAGGAATGAATTTAGTTTGTAGCAAATGTGTTCGGTAAATGAAATGCTGTCTCTGGGAAGGAGTTTGGCTGCAGCTCCTGGAATATAAACTGTCCCCCAGTCCAATGAAGAAATGGACAGAATTGCTAAAGTTAATCTGAATTCTGGTAAGAGGGCATCTACGACCTGGCTTCCACACAGTGGGGGAATACAACACAGTGTATGTGCCAGACCAATCCTGAATGGCTTTTTAATGCAACTTGCAACCACACAAGGGCTGTCATTTCTTTTGACATTTGAAGCTTCCATTGAGGTTTTTACAAGAAGCTTTGAATGTCTGTTGTCATATTTTATGACATCATCACTTCAAAATAAAAAAAAAATCCCTTGAAACAAATTCCTCAGTGATTCATCAGATTAAATGAGTTTGTCTTTTTTTTATGAACTCAGCTTACTTTAATGATTAAATGTAATTATGGTGCTGTTAGACTGCTGCACGGCTTCCCTTTGTGTGCAGCAAGCAGGAGCACAAACTGCACATCTATGGCCACCGATGATGTTTCCCTGGCATAAAAGGTCACTTTGACAAATGGACAGCAGAGTCGAACTATAACTGGCAACTATCAAACTTTCATCCATCTGTTTGACAGACCTGACATGCCCAGTAACAGTCGCTAAACTATAACTGGACAAGTGCTGTTCGGGGTCATCATGAGGTCAGTTACACAACGTGATATGAACTTCAATATATCACAGAAAACAAACAGCAGTTTTGCAATGATAGAACATTAAAAGTATCTTGCAATAACTTCAAAATGGTAAAAAACCTGTCGCCATAAATGGGCTTAAAAAAGAGGCTCTGCTGGTGAAGGGAGGTGTGTCACTGCCGACCACAGACACTTTCTTAATACTACCGCTAGGAGTTGCCAAACTCAGAGATGATCCTGCACATGGGGGCTTAGAAGTGTAAATGAGGGAACCAGGGATGCGTGTGTTATCTCCCCACAGTGAGCAGCGTGGGGAGGAGGAGGAGGAAAGCGAGGAAGGAGAGGAGTGATGTTATGATGCTGAAATCAAGCATTATTGTTTCTGAATGACTCCCGAGATCAGACAGCAGGTATGACAGCTGTGTGCACGTAAGAAGGATGATGAGCAGCTTTGTGTGCAGAGATCAGTCTTTCATGACAAACGTGATGCGAGGCGGCGTGTAATGTTCACACGAGCAGCAGGTTTTCAGGAAGAATGGGATGATTTTGGTGCTTTGGGGGCTCGCAGTGCTCAAACAAAAAGATCAGTGCAAGGTATTACACAGAGTGAAAATAATTAAATGTACCAGAAAACACAGAATAAAATCAAGCACGAGGATTATAAATATTCCTCTCTTCTCACAGTGTGTGAGCACAGCAGCTGTCCTTGTCCGTCACTGCATGGTTGTAGCTTTGCTGCGGATCAATTCCAATATAATACAAATATACAATCATGACAGCGACCTTTATTACCTTCAATAATGATCAATAACCTGATTTGGCAACTGTAAACAAAGGTGGATACCAGCCAAACTGCATGCAGCAGCTGCCTGTGTGCATGTACTATTTTTATTAATGTCAAATTCTGATAAAATAATCTAAAAAAAATCTAGTGCATGCATCGTGAAACACAAGTGTGGTGTTTAAGGTAGAGCAATGAGGAGCATTCAAAATAAAAACGTTACAAACCAGTGGTCACACGCAGTAGTATTTATGACACTGAGAACACAGTCCTCCCACACATTTTGTCATTTCACCTGTCTGAGAGGTTGCTGCATGAAGGCCACTCAGCTCAAAGGGGCTGATGATGTCATAAGCACCCACGCGCTCCTCTACAGCCATGCCACTCACACTGACAAGGGCGTATGAGAGCACTCACCTTGATAAGAGGGTTGATTACTCCAACATTGGCACTGGAATTGAAGACCTTGTTGAACCCCGTCTCCCTGTTGACCAACTCCAGCTGGTAGAACTTCTTGTCGTCCTATAAAACAAGATGACGTGTTAACGTGGTAATCCACCCAAGGCTTTCAAGAATCAAACTCTCATCTTCTGTACACTTAAAATGTGGCCAAATATTTTCCGCAGTGGAAGAAAGTATCAAAATGTCCATAGGAATTTATCAAACCACTCTGGCAGCACAACCCACTACTCTCAATGTTTACAGTCATTATGTTGTAAAAAGAAAACCTAATTACATGTTTTCTTTTCCTCGTCATCACTGTTGTGATGTGAGGCATTGTCGGTTATTTCCTTGAGCAAAGTCTGAAGCGCTGAAGGGGAGGAGGGAGCACAAAAAGACAGGCAGACAGCTCTTACACACGTCACATGTTATTTCTGCTGCTTGGGGTCTCTCAATGAAAACAATAGCAAAAGCAAGACAATCCCCAAAAAGGGAATGGTTTTACATGTGGTGGCCACAGATGGACTCTCTCCTTGTCCTTCCTGACTGATTCTTCTCTAGTTTTGTGTTCTGCTAGTGTCCTTGTCACTACTGGTAGCATGAGGCGGTACCTGAAGCCCAATCAGGCTGCACAGGTAGTCCAGCTCCTCCAGGATGGCACATCCATACGTGTGGTCGCAAGAAGGTTTGCTGTGTCCCCCTGCACAGTCTCAAGAGCATGGAGGAGACACCAAGAGACCAGCTGTTACACCAGGAGAGCTGGACAGGGCCGTAGAAGGGCATCAACCCAGCAGCAGGACCAGTATCTGCTCCTTTTTGTGAGGAGGAACAGGAGGAGCACTGCCAGAGCCCTACAAAATGAGCTCCAGCAGGCTACTGGTGTGCATGTTTCTGACCAAACTGTCAGAAACAGACTCCATGAGGGTGACATGAGGGCCCGACGTCCTCCAGTGGGACCTGTGCTCACAGCACAGCACCATGCAGCTTCATTGGCATTCGCCAGAGAACACCAGAACTGGCAGGTACACAGATGAGAGCAGGTTCACACTGAGCACATGTGACAGGTGTTAAAGAGTCTGGAGAACGTTATGCTGCCTGTGACATCATCCAGCATGACCAGTTTGGCTGTGGACCAGTGATGGTCTGGGGAGGCATATCCTGGGAGGGTCTCACAGACCTCCATGTCATAGCCAGTGGTACCTTGACTGATGTTAGATACCAGGATGAAATCCTCAGAGCGATTGTCAGACCTTACGCTGGTGCAGTGGGCCCTGGGTTCCTCCTGGTGCAGCTGGCCCTGGGTTCCTCCTGGTGCAGTGGACCCTGGGTTCCTCCTGGTGCAGGACAATGCCTGGCCCCATGTGGCCATAGTGTGTAGGCAGTTCCTGGATGACAAAGGCATTGATGTCATTGACTGGCCCTCTCGTTCCCCTGACCTCAATCCAACTGAGCACCTATGGGACGTTATGTATCGGTGCATCCGACGCCACCAAGTACCAACACAGACTGTCCAGGAGCTCACTGATGCCCTGATCCAGGTCTGGGAGGAGATCCCTCGAGATACCATCCGCTGACTCATCAGGAGCATGCCCAGACGTTGTCAGTAGTGCATAGAGGCACGTGGGGTCCATATACACTACTGAGCCTCATTATGAGTTGCCGTGATAAAATTCAATTAAATTTTTTTTCTTGATTTTTGGTGTGATTTTGAATCCAGCCCTCTGTGGGTTGATGATTTTGGTTTTTAATGACAGTTGTTTCGGCATTTTGTTCTCAACAAATGATAACACTTTACTTGAAGGTATCTACATTAGGGTGACATAACACTGTCATACCTATGACATGACACTGTCATGAACTTGTCATGAACATTATGTACACATCATAAACATTTATGACTGCTGTCATTAAGTGTCATTCGGTTTTGTTTGGGTTGTCAACCCACAAAGATATCTTCTGGTAATGTCACTTTGATTAATGTCAAGTTGTCATAATCAAGACAACCCAAACAATGTCAACCTGTCATTACATAAACCGCATGACAATTTAGCAGTCATAAACATTTATGACATGTACATAATGTTAATGACAAGTTCATGACAGTGTTATGTCATAGTTATGACAGTGTTATGTCACCCTTACGTAGATACCTTCAAGTAAAGTGTTACCCAACAAATTATAGGATGTATATCAATAAATGTTTTCAACTGGAATAAGGTGTAAGGGTGAGCATTGGAACAAGGCTTTTAACTTAAACAAATACCTGGGAAAACCTTGACAGTTTTGTGCATGAAAACTGAGAAAACTGGAACAGTGTATTTAGTCATCGTTTTACAAAATGGTTTTAACCCTTTTAACTGGATCTCACTGTCTTCATCATTTACACACAGACTGATACAGACCCTGAGATGCAGTTTGCTCAGTTGCTTCATTCACTGTGCACACTGCTTATAAAAACAATGAGATGTGGAGGAATCTGTCAAACTGCTTTTCCCAAGTTAAAAAATGAACTTTTAAACTTAAACATTCTGCCATATTGTGGTGAAATCCTGCAGTCAACTGGAGACATTATTCACTCTGTACACAGCGGAGGGTTTCCTCTATCTTTACAGAGTGGTGAGTGTTTCCCCGCAAAAACATCTTTGATGACACTGATACTGCAGTGCACATTTACCGGAATTACTTTGTCTGCTCCGGATGATAAAATCCAGCAACAGCTGTGATGTCGGCCAGCGATATCTGTGACTGCAGTTTAAAAACATTTACCTGATTTGAGTGTTTTCAGAAATGACTTTAAGTACATCAGAGACCACCCAGTCTACTCACCACAAGCTTTTTCACCAGAGCTTCTCTCTCGGTGACCATCTCTCTGAGCTCTGCTATGACGTGCAGGTCCTCTGGCCGGCTTTCTCTGTTTCTTAACTTCTCCTCTGTCCCCTCCAACCTGGACACACAGACACGACAGACATTTTTTTTAAAAACTGTAATAGTAATAACATATTACATGTAAAATTATTTTCAAAAAATAGAGAGAGAAAGAAAGAAAGAAAGAAAGAAAGAAAGAAAGAAAGAAACAGACATTTGAAAGCAATGACTTTGACAAAAGAGACGACTGTGAGTCTCTGTTAACACTGTTAAACAGTGGCAGCCCAAAGCAGCAACACAACAGACTTTCATCACACATTTCTGCAACTTACAGTATTTGTAGCGCAGTGATCTTGTCTTTGAGGACCTCCTGGGCCTTGTTGAAGTCAGCCAGCATGATTTGTGTTTCTCTGTGATGGACTATACTTATCTCCCCCAGATCCCTCTCATGTCTCTTTGAAAGGTCCTGTTCGTGGGCCCTGCAGCACAGACAGGCATACATAAACCATGAGGCAACATTAGGTCATGTTATCTGTGTTGGATCCTTAAGTGCTGGGGAATATCACAACTTCACATATTAACAGTAATCACTGGTGTGTGTATTTTCACTGCACATCCTGGATAATGCTCACAAACACACTTAATTCCCTGGTACAGAGTGATGAGACTGACGCCTAATTCTTACTAAATTATAGAGGAAGACGACAAGATGTGCAGCTGCACACGTACTCAGCTGGGACCCAGAGAGCAGAGCTGGAACAAGGAATGTGGGGTGTCTTGTCATGCTAAAATGAAATGGTATCCATGGCTACTGTGGGAGGAAGTAATGGAGAGGGTGCTGCTGTCACACATGGGAACTGAGTAGAATCAAGTTTCATCTAAGAAAACAATGCTGATCTGAGTAGCGCAGGCTGCTATAATTTTAGTTGACTAAAAGTCTGGGTATTTTTCGTCGTACTTTCGTCAAATAAAACCAAAGCTATTTTAGTTGTAGTCAGTGTAACCTGTGACCTGTAATCTTTTTTTCTTTTCATTAGATTATTTTGGACATTTCAGTCAATAATTTTGTCATTTTCGTCAAACTTATTTCAGATAAGATTTATCTTGTCATTATCTGATGAGAGACACAAGTTGAATCATTAAGAATGCAGCTTTGCAGAAAGTATCTCGTCTCATTGTTTGATGGTATCAATTATAGGAATACAAGCAGACAGGGAACATGTTCTGATTTGCATTTTTATTTTGAGCGAACATAATTCAACAACTGGACTGGGACCCAAAACTGTCTTTAAAACTACTGGAAGTCTACTGGAACTCCTGGAAATGAGACTCAACAATCTACTGTCTTTCTCCAGAACTGAACCTTCATGTAAGGAAGTTACTTGGAGTCCATCTGACTCTTGTTATTGTGTGCTGCAGGTATGTTGCATATTTCATCTTGTCTTTTTTCATCAACAATATTGCTTGTTGATAGTACAGTTAGTGTTGAGTGTTTAATCTGCCCCACCGGCTTGTATTATAGATATTGGCCTTCTTAATTACCAGAGAGCAGAGGGTTTCTGTAGATGGCTGACCCTCAGACTCTAGTTACTTTTTATAATGAATGCAGGAGCACCCAGCAGGGCAGCTGATAGATACCGCATTGCTGTCTCTTGTCCAGGGATCAGAATCAGTAAGTAAGTAAGTAAAGTAAGTAAGTAAGTAAATTTATTTATATAGCACTTCTCACAGAGAGGACTCACAAAGTGCTTCACAAGATAAAATACAAAAAATACAATAACAGAAACAATGCAAAATACACAAAAACAAATAAAAAGTAAAGTGCAGCAAAATACAGAGATGATACAATGGACAATTAATGGAACGCAAGCCTAAACAGATGTGTTTTTAACTGCTTTTCAAAAATGTCCACAGAAGAGGCCGCTTTCAGCTCATGAGGTAGTGCATTCCACCATTTCGGTGCAACAGCCTTAAAGGCTCTATCACCTTTCGTCTTTAATCTTGGGTGAGGGACAGTAAGTAGGTGGCCTTCAGCGGACCGCAGTGACCTGACAGGACAGTGAAAGGACACCAGATCCATCAAGTATGCAGGTGCTTGACCATGGAGGGCTCTGCAAGTGATGGTTAGAATCTTGTGCTGGATCCTGAAATTAACACGGAGGCAGTGCAGGGATGCCAGGACTGGAGTGATGTGAGTGAACTTGTGAGATCTGGACAGAAGCCTGGCGGCAGCGTTCTGGACCAGCTGCAGGCGGTCTAATGAAGTTTTATTTAGACAGGTGAAAAGAGAATTACAGTAATCCAGACGTGAGGAAATAAAAGCATGGATGATCATTTCTACCTCGGAATAAGTTAACATGCGTCTGAGTTTGGAAATGTTTTTGAGGTGGAAAAAGCAGGAGCGAGTGACAGTTTTGATGTGGTCATCGAAGAGCATGGCCTGATCAAATGTGACCCCAAGATTTCTCAACTTGGGGCGCACATTTGCACTGAGGGACCCTAAGCAGCTGGCCACTTTAGATGCTGAGGCATCAGGTGCAATAATTAAAATCTCAGTTTTAGCTGCGTTCAACTGAAGGGAGTTAGAAGACATCCAGTCCTTAATTACATTCATACAATCGTACAGTGAGTCAATTCCATTGGTCCTATCAGGGTTAAAAGAAAAATATAACTGGAGGTCATCTGCATACATATGGTATGAGATACCTTCAAAATTGCTGATGATATCTCTGAGAGGGAGCATGTATAGTGTAAAGAGGATAGGCCCAAGCACTGAACCTTGGGGCACCCCGCAAGAAAGGGGGGCAAACTCTGATTTATGAGGGCCAACAGCCACAGAAAAAGATCGATCAGACAGATAGGATTTAAACCAATGAAGAGCAGTCCCTGAGATTCCTACCCTGTCCCTCAGCCTGTCCAAAAGGATGTGGTGATCAACAGTGTCAGACCATGGGAATGCTCTTTTGGATTTTATTTCTTGGTGTGATAATACTTTGTTGGACTTAAACGTATCTAAAACTAAGGAGTGGATTGATTTTAGATGTAACAGAGACACAACCAAAGAAAGCATTATTCACATTATTTAGGTTCCTTTTTATGATAAACATCTTAAATTTGATGCAGATACTGTGAAGCGAAGGCAACAGAGCATTCACCTTCTCATCCTCTGCCTTTTTTTGATCAGTCCTGTGTTTTTCATTTATCTGCTGGTTTCATAGCCTCACACTGAAAGACAGAGTCTAAACAGCATTGTTAAAACCTGCTCTAAGATCACAGGAGTGACACACTAGGACTTTTTTTTTTTTTTTTTCATTTTTATTTTCTGAATCAGCTTCTAAAACTAACAAGTATTCAATATCTTTTATTCCCTCTGCTATTCGTCTTTAAATTCTCTGTAAAAAAAAAATGTCTGATTTTTAATCTCTTTTATGGATAATCAATCTATTAACTTTTTATCATTTATTGATTCCTTTAAACCACTGAACTCTGTACTGTATGTTAAGTTATAGTATGTGTGCAAGGCAAGCTGTTCAAACACATTGCCCCTGGTGGGACTAATGACATTTTTTGGATTCTGGATTCTGGACGTCACTGCCATCTCATCTTAGTCATGGAATAAAAGGTCACTGACAAACACATTTGTTAAAAGTCTGTTCTGTCACTGTCACTGTTACCAAGTGACCAAAATACAGACCAAGTGGGATGTTTTACAGTGTAAAAATTAACTTGTCAGTGCTCGCTGGTTGACAAACCATGTAACAGTGACACTCGTTATTGTTGAATTACATCATAATAAGTGTAGCCTGAACTTGTATTGATACTCTTTGGTAACTGGGGATAGCTCCCGATAGCTACCAAGGGAAAACAAATGCGCTATCCTCTTCTTGTTTTGGTTGTGCAGTAGTCAATAGTGAAAATGAGGCTTATAGGGAACCAATCTAGATGCAAATGATGTCATTATTCGATAGCTATTACATTGTGCAATCAAAATTCACTCCTTAATGAAAAGTTAGAACAGAAGTTTTGTCTATTTTCACTTTAAATGGTCACAACTCAGCTCCCAAAATGACCACTCAGAGGTGCTGTACCTACTGTGTCTTGTTTGTTCAAAGTCACAAAGTTGAAACTCATCATGACATCAGAAACATGACATTTCAAACAAGAACACTTCCCAAGATGATGCTTTTGATTATAAACTGTTTAGATGGATATTCCCAAATGACAAGAGTGCAGGATTAATCGTCTGAAAACTGGGTCAGTCACAGTTTAGTTCTGCTCCCTTCGATAAAATACAACACACACTGGCTTCCATCTGCTGAATGGTGTTATGTACCTTATCTGATGGTTAGCTTCACTGCGGACCCGCAGCACCTCTTTACCCTTTATCTCCAGCTCTCTGGTCAGAGTGTCGATGGTCTCGTTCAGAGAGTGGATCTCATGGTCCAGATCGGTGATGCGGTTGTTACGAGAGCACAGCTCCGCTTGCAGGTCTGAAATACGACCCAGGAGCTCTTGTTCCTAGAAAAAATACACGAGCATTGTTCAAATTAACAGAGAAAAGTAAAGAGAATAAGTTGGGAGATCTTAACTAGGTCACACACAAACACAAGAAAGGAACAAAGAGGAAAGCAGACAATACAAAGTAAAGTAGAGACACAGTTACCTGCTGGTGGCTGTGCTCCATCGCTTTCTCTAACTCTCGTTTGGCGTTAGTGTTTTCTTTGAGGTGGATCTGCTTTAGATGCTCTATGGAGGCAGCGTGGAGGTGGTTCAGCTCTGCACGGAGAGACGCTGCCAGACAGAGACACCAGAGTTAAAGAGAGTGGATATTTAAACATGGGGTAAAAACATCAAGCAACATCTCAGCATCATGGGTAGAAACATTATCAGGGCTCACAGCTATTGGTCAACTGGTCGATTAGTTGGGCGTAATGCTGTTGTTCGACCAAATTTTCTTTGGTCGAGACAGATGAGAGTAAGATGAAATATGACAGTTTGTGCAAGTGTTACCACTGAGAGCAGATCATAGATGTACTGTATATTTTCTTGTGAATCCTTTTCCAACAAAAGTAGAGCTTTTCATCATCTCATTTTAAACTTACTTTTCTTTTATTTAATCTCAAGGTCACCTTAATAAGAGAGGCAATTATTTTCTATTGCAGACTGTCTCTTCATGTCAGATATTTTAACATGACGTTCAGTTTTGATTACTTGAATCCTCAGTGCAATTAAATGCAGGGAAGCCTTTTAACGACGTGACACAAAAAGTAGCGGGTAAAAGTTTTGTCTTATACCTAGTGTCATTATCCTGTCACTGATTATTATTGTTCTTAAATGCAATTTGCTGATTTAGTCCCATTATCACACAGTTTTTCTCACAGAGTCTTTTACAATCTAAACATCTTGCAGAGGTTTGCATCGCCGCTTTGATCACGGGTGGTTGTGTTTCCTTCTATTCTTTTAAAAGTCAAGAGATGCAGAATGAGGTGGAATTTTTGTCATCATGACAGGAATAAGCATCAACACAGCAGGTAGCAACATCATCACCATGGGTAGAGACATCTTCTCTGGGGGTAGAGAAGTCATTGCTGTAGTTTAAAACCATGCCGTTTATATGTATTATCATTTACCCAGCTTTGCTTTCCCCTCGTCTTCCAGCTCAAATCGCAGCGTCTGCAGCTCCTGGTCCGACTGCTGTCTCAGGATGTCTAAGGTCCTCCTGTGGGCCTCCTTCAGAGCATGGACCTCCTCCCTCTGCTCCTGCTTCAGACGCTCTTCCAGAGCCTGGCAGGGGGCAGGGAAGAGAAGGAGGAGGGAGAAAGGGAGGAGAGGATTTAACCAGTTACATCAAAAATACATTTTTCCATGTGGTGACACAGTTATGAGAACCCAAAGGATGCTCTGACATATAATATTTGAGGAATAAGCGTTCGCTGAAAGAAAGAGCTGCATTTATGAAGACATGTTGTTTTAGAAAATTAAACCCAGAAGACAAAACAGGGAGAAAGAATGAACACTGCAGCTGTGTCCCAATTCCATACTAATTCCCATCAGGTTTTGAGTATGTAGTGTTTCATTAATGAAAAAAATTAATCACACTCAAAACAGTCAGTATGAAGACTTAATCCGCTTCATTATGGAGTGTGCTGTTGGACAGTTTGTCCCACAATGCACTGCGTAATAGAGACAGAGCTCACAGCTACAAAACACTGGAGCAAATGGTGGAGTGTGGAGAGACAACTCTGCCAAGTAATACTGAGAAGAATAAGTCATTGTCATCACAATATTCTGCTTTCTCTTTGTAAAGTTTAATTGGCAGTGTCATTCAAATGTAGCGTTTTACCTCGGCTCACCATTTTCATTCGGATGGGGCTACAATTATGATTATTCATGGAATATTCAGGTCCATGTGAAAACACTTATTGGTAATGTGCGTTGATTTCCTGCAGGAAATTGATATAAAAATCGATGTGAAGTACTGAGTTGGGTTTGTGAAAAGGATAAGGTAATAGTAGCCACTTCTTCTATGGAAAACAGTTGTTTGGTTGCTAACTCTCTGGTGACAGAGAATCTTTAAATGCAACAGCAGGGAAAGTTCTTCAGTAAAAAGGGTCATGAGTCGTATAAATTATATGCAAAATATATGTAAATTATATATGCTAAAGCCTGCTCCCACTGTGCACCCTTCATGAACCATATCATCAGTGGTGTAATGTTGAGGAAAAAGAGAAGCATCGTTAAGGCTTTTTGTCTGTGAAAAGGGAGCCTAGTCTCACTCCAACGGCATCAAAATATGCCACTTAGGCAGTGTCATCTACGTCACTAGTCTGTGTGAGATGCACCAGGCTTTCCACCAACTCCAGTAAACCTATCTGCGTCATTATTAGACGCACGGAGCGACGGACGTAGTTTATAGAGTGTGAAAGTTTACTCAAGGCGGGTGGGTTCACGAACACCGGACTTTGACCTGAGGAGGCCAGCGTTTGAGACCAAGCAACAACATCTGTGATCATTTCCTAAGCATAACCAAGTAGTTTTGTTGCCTAAACCTAACTGCCAACCTCTTCTAAGTCAAGACACAATGCAAAAGGCTGCCCCCAGCATCACTACAGTGACGCCAGGCTTCTGCCAAGGCTGCATGATGTGACGAGCAGGAATGAGATCACATTGGGAAAAGAATGCACAAATAGTTTTTGGGAGATCAGCCTAAATTAGGGCTGCAACTAATTAATGTTTTCATTGTCATTTAGCCTGACAATTAGTTCCTCCAATAATGAATAAGTTTGGACAATGTTTTCCAAAGCCCAAAATGACACTCGAAAAGTGTCCTGTTTTGTTTACACAGAGGAGCAAAGAAACCAGAAAATATTTACATTGGATTGTTTTATCTTCGAAAAATACTCAAACTGATTAATTTATTATTGAATTAGTTGCAGGTTATTTAAACAGTTGACAACTAATCGATTAATCATTGTAGCTTTAGCATCATTCTGCAAAAACCTGCCGTACTTTGTTTAGCAGGCATAAAATGACACCTACTAAACAGCCTCATTTCCATAAACGTACATTATGGGATCCATGACCTTAAGCAGGAGGAACTGAAACAACATTAAAAGGTACCTGACACTTCCCCTCATAGACAGAGTGCTACAATCATTTTGTTCAATGGGGCAGTACAAAAAATCATCCAATGTTTCTGCCTGCAGTGTAATTATATGGGAGCTTCAACCATAAAGTCAACAATAAGCTATTACCACCCTGGCTCATTTTCAATATCACTGAGGAAGGAAATGAGTGAAATTAAAGTAGATGAACCTAATGAATAGTTTCACAGAGTCGGAGCTTTCTCAGCTGATTTAATTGCTTTATGAATCTTTAACCTCCAATTTACTCTGCAGCAGGAGGAGAAGGATCGTTAAATTAAAACTAATGCTAATAGAACAACTGAAACACGTCTGTGTATTGTGTTGGTAGTTTGTAGAGCATCACTCACAGAGTCTTACAACCGATACTTCTCTCCTACACACACACATAAAGTAATAATCAGTGTGCTACAGACTAAATTGAAAAAGGAGTCCAAATTGCAACACTGACTACTGCACTTTCCAAACTGTAAGAGGCGATCACTTCCTCTCAGGAGGGAACGACTTCAGGATAATGCTGTGGGTGGAGAGTCCCAGGACAACAAATCAAGTTACATGTCAGAGAGAATCTTCAGTGCTCATACTGAGGATCTCAGCTCGCACCAGAAACACTATTTTGGGGGCTTTTGCTGATCACAGACGGCAGGTGAAAACAGTGAAAAAATAGGTACAGCAGCAGCAGTAGCACATTTTTGTTCTGAAAAGCAGGTGTACAGGCACATATATATATATATATATATATATATATATATACACACACACACACACACATACATGTGAGTGCATTCTGAGCTAATTCTGCCTGAACTTCAAGGAATACTTCACCCCATGAATGACAACTTATATGTATATTAATTACTTATCCCTTGTTATGTTGATTTCCTGAAATGTTTCTACACTAAATGAAGAATCCAAAAACTGAGAAAATTCTTGATAAATTGAGTAATTCCATTGACTCCATTGACAAAAACTTAATTTTACCTCGCTGAACACGGGAGGTGCTGGTCTACTACTGCTTTAATCATTTAGTTTGTTTGTGTTATTTTGTGACTTTGGTGTTTTAAAGGGTTAGTTTGGATTCAGCAAAGTCACACAATAACACAAACAAACTAACTGATAAGGCAGAAGTAGACCAGCAGCTCCTGTGTTGTGTGTTGAGGCAGAATTACTGTTTTTGTCAATGGAGTCTGGCTTTGAAGAGAAGTTTCACTTTCTGTTCTATTTCTTGTCAGAAAAAGCTGTCTCTCTGTTTGGGAGGTACTGAGCATATGAGGATAAAGAAGACTAAAGCCCAGTTCAGATCAAAGATTCGCTACGAGACGACAAGTAAGACAAAACAGGCAACTACTTGAGATGTCCCATTCTGCAACTTTCTAAAAACCTGCAGGTTCACAGCGATGAGACTAGATGAGACGGTGTATCATCTCTCTGCCACTACTTCTGTTCTGATTTCCAGCTTTTCAGGTTTATTCTGTGGCTGAATATAATTTGTAGCTTCTTAAAATATGAATGAGGACAGTGATAGTGAGATACTGGCTACAGTTACATTTGTAGTAGTGATGAAATGGTGAAAAACAGAAACAAAACAAGTATCAGATGGACTGTATTCATGTTAATGTGCCAATTAATCAGTCAATGAGGATGTGTGTGTGAGGGGCACAAGCATATACAGCGAGCAGTAGCAGCAACCCACCATCTGACACCGGCTCACCCTGAGGACGGAAATAGAGGGCTTGGTGGGGATGGAACGCCTGCCGCAGCAAGCAAACACGGCATCTATTGTCATTTAGACATGACCAGAGGACTTCAGTATAGGGGGATTGGCTGTTGAAACAGGTGATGTGCTTTACATGTTGCAGGTGACACCATCAGCTGGTTTGAGTCGAGCTCTGACCGATCAGTTCACACCTGCAACTTTTCTCTGCAATGTTCTAAAATGGATTCGTCTCATTGCGAATCATTGGTCTGAAGTAGGCTTTAGATTATACTGCATGAGTTGTGTGAGAGTTTGTTTACAGATATTTTAATGTAGTTTCACTGCTGTTAAACGGGGACCCTTATGACTTCAGTTTTTGACGAAAGAATGTTGAATGTTTTTGGATTCACCGTGGAGGCATGCGTGCAAAGCAAAGTTTTTGTCACAAATTCAATATAACAAGGGGTGAGTAACTGATATACAAATGTTTATTTGTGGGGTGAAGTATTCCTTTAAGGTGCCAGAACCAGTAGCGATGGTGGTTCCATCGCGCTGGGTCAAACGCATATTTTGATTGTGGCATCTGATTTTGATTCAGTTTTATTCAAGGACTGCAGTAAACATGCCCAATCCCAAGTAAAAGATTGCACATATACTTACATTCATGCATGATGTGTGTGTGTGTGTGTGTGTGTGTGTGTGTGGGTGACTCCTACCCTTATCTGGTGTTGTCTGGCCTCCTCCATGGTGCTCAGGGCACAGCAGTGAGCCTCCTGTAATCGATGCTCTCTCCTCTGATGTTCTCTCTGCATCTCTGCAAACACGCACACAAGCATCGACATGAAATCCTCAATCTTGCACAAACACAAAAATGCTGAAACTTGAGTGATGCATTTTTATTCCAACCCATCCTTAATTTTCTATTTAATTGCAAGACATCATCGTTTTCCATCATGCTAGGAGCAACCATGACCTGATCTCGTGCCGCGTGCACGTTGCAGCTGTGGGAGAATAATCAGTGATCAGGGAGTCTTTTATCGTTCATATTAAACTGCTAACAGTAGCGATAAATATTATCAAATGTGCCGTGTGAAAAATGAAAATTTCATGGAGGAAAGCGTCATATAGACCAGCTCACCTTTCAGCTGTTGGCTCAGCAGTTCCCTCTCCTGGTTGAACTGAGACTGCAGCTGCTGGAGTGACGCCTGGGACTGAGACAACTGCAGCTCCAGGGACTGTTTCAACAGAGAGATCTGGACAGAGAAGACAAATACCAAGAGAAGCAGATATAATTAGTGGCGTTTATACTGAAGGGCAAAGCAGTCATTGACCGTATGTAAAGAAATGGACGGACGGACTGTAAAAGAAAATGTGGACAGGTCAGTTTGGCCCTGCACTGAGGATAAAAACAGTAATTACTGGCTTTCTTTCTGTGCAGCAATGTCACATTAAATGTCTTCTTTAGAGCAAAAAGCCTTGGACATTTGAGAAATATATATCTCCAGGAAATGAACAACTTGCTCAACTTACTGCAAACATTTAATTAGGTCAACATTAAAACTATCTTTGCTCTTTCTTTGTGTTTCCTCCTGAGTCGTGTCGTCTTTAATCCTCGTATAAAAATATGTTTCCCACAGATTGTTTTGACTTTAGTCGAGATCTTTTTGACAAGTACTCACTGGTGGTGGTATCGACACATGGATATAAGCCAAACACAGAGCTGTGGTTGGAGATTAGGCCGACAGCTTGTCAGACATCGAGCGACAGCACACACAACCAAAGGACATAAAGTCAACTAGCATAAGCCCCATCACAGCACACAAAACCGTTTTGTTTTGAGGAGATATTGGAACTATTAGGGGCCAGACTGACGGCTCTGGCCCCTCCGCACGCCACTCTTCCTCAAGCTCCGGCTGTTAAATCCCCGGCGGGATTTAGTGCTGCAGAAGTACTACATTAGTGGCTGCAAGGTAAGATGGATTTAAAATGAGAGGATGAGGAGCAGGGCTGGAATGAAGTTTATGGGGTTCAACAGTGGATATGGATTTAAAAAGACTGAGGGATGACCTCTACGGTATATCCTCACATCCTGTATCCACTACATGTCTGTTTAAATGGATCATTTTTACACCGACAGAAAAATAACTGGACACACAGGACTAACAAAGTGGGAATACCTTAAACAACCTGCGGCACCTGTCTCTAACCCTTGATGTTTTAATTAAACACACTCTTGTGTCGACACACGCACACAAAGCAGCCTGGGGCTACAACCCGGTAATGAAAACATCTTAATGAAAGAGAAGTCATTATAGATAAGGATTGCACACGCACACTCACCCACACACATATATACAACACACTTCTTAGTGGGGCTTTAATATATTCAGTAAATAATTTCCCTTCCTCTGAAACTGTATGTGAGGTTGTCTATCAAATGCGAGAGGCTGATGTGTGGTTTGATCCGGTAATGACAGACACAGGAGTCCTAATTGTAAATGGACTCCTGTGTGTGATCCCGATAGTGAAACAAGTAATTTGGTCAAAAAAAGTATCCACTGATTCACAGACGTCTCTTTTACAATGTCAGTTTGTGAGAAAAAGTCTTTTTGGGCCCAACGGCATCAAGTGACAAACCCAGTCCATGGTATGAGCCTGGCTCTGTTCCTGGGGGCCTGGTGTTTTCTTAATTTCCTCTTATTTTGCTGTGTTTGGGATGTTAGTGGGTGTATAGCCTCCAGCCAATGCCAGCGCAAAAGTGTGGTCAGGACTCATAAGTGCTATATCGTAGGCACCTGGACTGGAAGCAAGCTAGTCATCCATGACCTGGATGACTGAGAATCTTCACCGACATGTGGTCAGGACTTAACAAAAACGTAGCCACCAGGTAGCAGCACATTTAGCTTGCAGTGTACGTACAAGCAGTGTAGGGAGGCAGACATGAGAAATGTATAATAACAGACAACAGGTAAAAAGAAAAAATCTGCTGTACAAAAATGCCTCTAAAAATGATTATATTACAGCTGATAACTCATCCATCACAGCAGAGACTTCCTGTTGTCACTTTGACAGCTGTTAGTCTCAATCATGGATCGTGTGTGAACAGAAACAGAGCTGCTCAACGCTTTAAATGTGAAGTGAAGTGTCGGAGTGTATCTGAGGGGAGTGTGAGTCTCTGAGCCTCCAGTGCTGCTGGTGTTTCGCTGGAGCTGAAAGTAGGTCAATACATGGCAGATCACTTCAGTTCTACCTGAGTCCATTTGTCTTCACAACAGCCTTTTCCTGGACAGTCCCATCTATGGGAACATTTATATCATGCACATGGATGCATGCCAGTATTGAGGGATGCATGAGGTATATGCATAAGGTATGATGTGGCTATACCTGAGAAAGACTCTTTTATTATCTACTGTCCTTCGAGTTTGAGATAAAACCATGAAAAATGTTTTCCCAGCTGATGTCTCATGTTAATGCTGCCTTCACAGGAATAGTTTAACATTTTGGAGACCATGTTTTTTCTCTTTCTTGTCGAGACTTTGATGAAAATGATGTGTGTGGTATGATACCACGTATACACAGTGATTCTCTCTATAGCACACACTAAAACACACAGGACTCAGAGGGCTGTGTCAGACATCGAGCGAAGCACACACAACCAAAGGACATAAAAATTTAAAAGCACATCACAGCACACAAAACCTTTGTTTTGAGAGAAACACATGCAGAGATCACAGACGCAGACAAACACGGAGACATGTATGCACACACAGCGTAAGCTCCTTAGGTATTTGGTCTGTGACACTGTTTGATGTTTATTTTCAGCCACTCTGCGTGATCAGTTTAAAACGCAGCATGTTTAGTTACCAAAACTGATATAAGAAATTCAGATAGCGCTCACTGCACAAGCCTTTATGAAATTATTTTCTAAGTGCCACCTCCTCTTCCTCCTCCTCCTGCTCCTCCCTGTCCTGGCTAAAGCTTAAATAACCTTCTGAATTACCATTTTTAATGTGATAGTAAATCTATAATTTGGGGGTTTTGAACTGTTGGCACTGGGAAACTACAGGGGGAATTATTTTTTTAATTTCTGACATTTTGCAGACCAAATGATTAATCAGCTAATTAAGACATTAATCTGCAGATTAATTGCTGTCCAACACTGCGGCCAGATCAGTGGTCCATCACAGAGCAGCACAGATACATGGACTTTGCCTCAAAACCACAGAGGCAAGTAATTTTAGGGATGCACAGAGTGATAAATTCTGGGCCAGTAACAATAGCTATGTTTAAAATAAAAAACAAAATTGGACAATTTTGATACTGATTGACTGATTTTTTTTACTTGCCAATAGGTAAACGTACTTATGGAAAAGTATACGTCAAATAAATTTTTCCCAAAGATGGTTTCTTTCATTTAAGGTAGTTTTTATCACGCTGCTGCACTACTGCAGCTACTGCACAGACTCTGGCTCCAAATGACATCACCAGAGCAAGATAGCAGCAAAAATATCCCGGATAATTTGGCTCCACTTCTGTAGAGTGGGGGTAAGTGGAGACATGTCCTCCATCTTTATATACATTCTGTGGCTGTATATGACATCGTCGACATCAGAGTTAACGTCTATAGTGTCCAGTATGTCAGATGTTTCTGTCAGTTTGCTGATATCCCGGCTAAATCTTAATCTTCTTTAAATAATAAATTTCAACTTGGCCAAAACCAATAATGTTTCTCTTGTCTGACTTTGTGTCAAACAACAAACATGATGATTTCCTTCAAAGTTTCCTTTAGTTTCATGGCATTTTGCCTTGAGCTTCGTCTCTTCCGTATCTGGGCGTTGAGGGCGTCTGAAAAGTTGCCAAGCTGGCATTGGTGGTTGCTGCCTCCAGCCTGTCAGAAACTGTTTATCTGAGGCCACTGGCGTCTTGGCAAAATCAGGACGAGCCTCTTTCAGGTTTCAGCTGTGACTCAGCTGAGCTCTGAATTACCCAGAGGCAGTATGCTCAGCGCGGACGGGTCCATGAGTATAAGTAGACAAGCGTCTGAGCTTTAAACCCAAACTCAAATGGCTCTCTGTTGCGACTGAGCTTTAATTCTAATTTCCACTTTCACTCCCATCAGAAAAATTCTCCACTGTTTGTAGCTATGAGGAGAACTTGACTCCTAATTTCAAACGCATGTTGCGCACACACGCTCTTCAGATCTGCGTCTTCAGTGTGTGTATGCATGAAGTGCCTATGTATGTGTATGTACAGCTGTGTGTACGAGGAGAGACACAGGCTTTGGGGAAAAACTCATTAAAAAAACAAAAGCTGTGTTTTGCATTCTGCATCACTCTCCGGGCGAAGAAGAGAGAAATTGGACCAAAATAGCACAGGAAGCGAAGTTAAATCCTTTAGTCTTTTCAGGCCGATTTATTGTTGTTGTGGGAATTATGTGAATTGTAAAGCAGGTGAAGTGGTTGTTTATGGCATCGCTGTAAATCACGTTCACAGACACAGTCAGAGGCAGCAAAGCCTGTGAGAGCACGCGCGTGTGTGAGATGGAGTTGTATCTCTCCTCGGACAGAGACATTTTGTGCTCCAGGCCGTCTCCAGGCCTTAACGAGCGGAGCAGTCCATCAAAGTGACTCCCAAAGTGGGTGCAGGGGGAAAGGTCAGGGTTGTGGATGTCCCCGTTTCGATCAAAGCAAGGGCCGAATCAGATTTAAACTGAACATTTTGTTGCCCAAAATATATTTTCTTATTGGTGTTGGTATGAGCCACACTTTGCCACAGAGCAGTGGGTTACATCCCTTACAGTATGTAGTTCATTTTTGTGTATTCGTTGACACTTATGATCCAGTTGTCCTTTGATGCCTGCAGCCACTTCTGTGTGATGGCTTTCTCTACCCAAAAGTACTTTATAAAGATATTCATCCTGGGCCATGAGCCCGTCTGGATTATGCCCAGGTATAATGTCACAAAAGAGCAATCAAATTCTATTGTAAAATTGATTTTTATTTCTTTCTTTGGCGATCTCATGCCAATATGAATGGATCTGAGGGCAGCCTCAAAATGTATGAAAGTGGGCTGCTATTGATTTACCACACTGCCTCCAGCTTTCATCCTGTCCCTGAGAACCCCGCTGTATAAATTTCAATTTCAGAGTCGCAAAATATCGCATTATGTTGGCAGTCCGAGCCTGACCCTCCCAAATATCATCCGGGTGTGTATATATGTTGTCAGGGTCCTGCTGTACGTCCCCAAGATCAATATTCTGTTAGCTCACATTAACCCTCCTAGAAAACCCCAACATTACAAATATTAAAAGGCCCACATACAAGAACGAGTTTTAGTGATAATATTCTTTACAGTTTTACCTTTCCATTAGACAGCCTTCTCCAACAGGGAGTTGAAGCTGTTATCTCAAAGCCACCAGAGTCCACTGACAGAAACAGCCATTTGCTGGTCTACGGCTGCCTCGATCAGTTAGTGTGTGAGGTAAAGCAGTGAAAATGTTCCACACATAGCGTACACTTAAACTGATATTGTTTAGGTTTCGTGGGGTTTTTTTGGCTGAGGCCCCCATCCACAGCAGTACGCCGCTGTGTGCCATATCATCTCGTTTCTTTTCCTATCCTTTTCCATATGTTTTGTTTTGTAGCTGCAAGACTGGAAGATGTGTGTGGAATGACAGTGTTTTGTGATCCCATGTGGGATGGGCCAGAGGGCCATGACACCTAAATAAAAATGAATGAATGAATGAATGAATATAGTGCAGAAAGGTGTTACACCTTTATGTGTCCACTGCATAAACTGCACATGTAGGCCGGAAGGTTTAAATTCTTGATTGTATGCCATCCGCTTCAGTATTCCTGCATGCTTTTCAAGGTGAAACCCTTTTGCGGGTCTTAATTAAACCTTATCCTTGGTCCATTGATTAGGTGTTAAAAATGTTTTTCAAAAGCTTTTCCTCAATAGAAGACAGAAATTCTGAAGTAAAAGCTAAATAATTACAATTGCTGTAAAAACCCAAATAAAGATATGTACACATCGCCCTCTAATACCAGATACTGTGTGTGCTGGTAACAGACTGTACACCTGCTCAGTGCCAGGTGTGTGTGATGCTACTAATTTAGCACGCACATCAAGCTGTGCTGGTCGCAGCATGACGTGCATGTGCTCCTTATGTTGTGGGTTCTGCAGTGTGGGCACGTGTGCTTTACCTGTTCCAGCAGGTCTTCCACCTTCCTCTGCCAGCCCTCTCTTGCCGCCATCATCTCCAGTTCTTTCTGCTGGGAGAGCTGAGTCAGCGCCGCCTGTTTGTCCGCTTCATACTCCTCGGTCAACTCCTCCTTTAACAGGCGCACCTCCTCCCTACAGAGAGTTTGGTCAAATTAAACCTCATTGCATTTGTGCCCGTTCTGCTTCATTTTGTCCTGCTAAAGCATGTCTGTAAATATTGTATGCCTCCATAAACTTGCTTCCGCTGGTGTTCATTTCCAATTCGCTCTTATTAATATCCATGAGTGCTTTGGCAACTTGTTATGATAATAACAAGTGTGATTGTGAAGCAGAGGGGGCGAGAGATGACAGAGATGGATGAGGAAACAAATGGGTAGAGCAAAACATGAGAATGTGACACTGACAGGCTGACAGGGAGTGAAACACATGAGGGCTGCTTTTTTTTATTTACCGCAGTGCGTCTCTCCATTTCTGGTCCAAGTCGTCTGCCATCTTGTCCATCTTCTGTTTCTCTTCTGTTCTGATGGACATCACTCTGGCTTCATGCTGCTGTCTCTGCGTCTCGATCTCCTCCTGCAGACACAAACAGGTGCACAAATTTTTCATTTATTGTGTCATCCAAGCAAATGTGTTCCAGTCAGAGATTTTATTCTTACGTGATCTCAAAATTTCAAACATTTTTTGCGTGATCAGGACTGAAGTGTGTCATTAACTCAGTATAAAATGTGTGTGGTGTATGTATTTAGAGTGCTGACTCATTAACAATAACAATGTGAAGCTACTAAAAGTACCGAAATCTTCCCAAATTGCCGTCCCTGACCAGATGCAGCATTTCAATAGCTGAACGGTGGATGACTCATAATGCCCACCTCCACATCTATTTATAATGCCACGGCTACAGGGCTACAGGGCATTTATAATGTGCTGGTTCCGAGGCAGAAACTAACTTCACCAGGTCAGCCGTTTCCTGCTGCTGAGGAGGCTCCAGGGTTTATCTGCTGATGACTTCATTAAAGGACCTAAAAGCTCTTTTGTTCAGCTTCCTGGTAAAGTGCCCGAGTGGTTAAATCCAGACTCAAATGTTCAGGAAGTTGTATTCGAGACAACAGCTTCCATTTAAATGCATCTGAATATGTTGGGAAAATATCCCTGATATTGTTCTCTGGCAGGTTTTAGGGCTGCTGCACAAGTTATCTGGGGGTTTGGATATTTGGGGCCCAGTTTGGTCCATGCTGGGCTGGATCTCTCAGATAAAGTGACTAATGGTCTCATCAGTATTAAAGACAAAAAAAAACACTCAGTGGAGATGAGTCACATTTCACTGTAACTGAGCCCTGCAATTTCATCATAGTAGTATTGATTATTTCAATGTACTGTGACATGCATCTAGACTGAATCATATGAACACATCTTATGTCTGAAGGCAGAAAACCTGCAGAGTGTCACACAGTATGACAGACTATAAAATAGCCTGTGGCACCTGTGAGTGATATATACTTAAATATGGCGTTATTAGATTATAAGTATATTTTTTTAGTATGTGTAAGCAGCATTTTGTTGTTGCAGCTGGTCGAGGTGGAGCTACTTTTAACTTTATATACAGCTAGGTAGTTTAGTCCAGTAGTTCCCAACCTGTGGGTCGGGGCCATCCAAAGGGTCACCAGATAAATCTGAGGGGTCCCGAGAAATTTGTATTCATATTTTGGAATTCTTGCTCTTTATTAAGAATAACAATAATAATAATGGTAAAAAAAAGTACAGTATTTCCCTCTAACTTGTCGTAGAGTGAAAGTATAAAGTAGCATAAAATGGAAAAACTCAAGTAAAGTACAAGTATCTCAAATGTGCACTTAAGTACAACAACTGAGCTACTTTACACTGCTGCTTAATAGTGAGTGCAATAAAAAAAAATACTGTAATTAAATGTGATACTAGGATAGTGTAATATATTAACACAGCATGTAGTGTGTATTGGGTCATTTATTGTACTTATTTGTATTTACTGTATACAATTAAATAACCAAATACTATTTTTTTTAAACAATTAATGCTCTTAACAGCAAAAAATAGACACCATAATATTGCTTTGTGAGGAAATAATCTGTTAGTTCCTCTCCAGACATCGATTAAACCCTAAAAACTCATTTCTGTTAATGCACATAAAATAAAACTACATATTGACAGGTTTTTTTCTATGAAAAAAAGTCTCTTCATGGCTTGAAAAGGCTTAGATGTAACTCTACACCTTAAACTCATATAGTATGTACAGATATAATGAGTGTACCTGCTGAACAGACAAACCTTTGCTTGTAAACAGTAATGGATATCATGGTTTTGGCATGACTACGTTACCAAACAGGTAATAATGTGTTGCTAATGATATGGAAAGCCCCACCCTGCAAAGATAGTTCCTTTGGTTTGTGACGTAACGAACCATGGCTGTCTGAGGACATATCAACACTAACACATTTTCATTTTAAAATGGTGTTTTAAAATGAAAAGGATCTCCGTACACATGAGCATTACGTTGCGTACTCTGTGGTTGCTTAGTTACATAAAATATAGCAGATGCCAAAAAGTAAGAGCAGAGATTTCTTTCCTTGGATCAATGACAAAGTAAAACTGCTACTGAAAATAACACGAGTATAAGGTGGTCAAGGCAGCAGAAAACAGATCATTACAAAGCAAATACAGCAGGATTACAGGAACATTATCCCTCTCTGGAGGAAGCCAAGCTGAAGTTAACCACACAAGAAAGTTATGTAAGTTAGTTGTAGGGATAATGTTTTGGCTTGACACGTCATGACAAAATGGGTGTCTGCATTATTGTTTTCAAAAGTCTCAGTTTCTGTCCATTCACACTGAAACGCAACCCCGGAGTTTTCAAACTGAAACGGGGTCAGCAGCGTTTTCAAAGGTCCATTTTAGGGGTTTGGAAGCACCAGAGTATTGTAGATGCCGGGCATATATGTGGCAAAGTTTTAAATGTAAACATAGTTAGTGAGGATCCAGCCTGAATCTGCATTCGGGAGACTGCCATTGTCGATGCTTCGCCATAGCACTGAGCGCTCATTTCACTCATAGTAGTAGTAGTAGTACTCATGGTAGCGTGTAAAAACATCATATGGTCGTGTTAACAAGGTTGATTGTCACTGGAGGGGGCCTTTAATTTTTTATAATTTCATACTATAAACTGACAAACCTTTAGCTGAACTTTCTAAGGGTCTTTTTCTGTCTTTTTATGATGTAATAAGCAACTAAGCTATAACAGTTCCTACGCTGCTAAACAATAGCTGGTCTCAATTCAGTGTGAAGCAGGGATCAGCTGGCTCCCTGCTTGTGTCTCTCCTGCAATGTGCTCAGTGAGAACACAAGATACAATCCTGTGTTAGGCCTTTGCACACAAACCAAATCTCCTCTTTTTATAGAAGCCGGGCTCTGGTGGGAAAGCAAAGAGCACCGCTCTGCAATTTCATCTAATTATCACTCCTCTTTTATTAGGCATTTTGTATTCACTGATTTTATGTGCCAGTTTCCACCAGCTGTGACTTTTTCCACTCATTTATATATGAACTTCATCTTTGTGCATGTTGTTGTTGACTGAGTTACATTCAATTCATTTCAATCGTTTTATTTACATTTCAACCACTTTTGCTTTTTTCTTTTATTATTTTGCATTGATTTAATTTCCCGACAACAATTAATTATATGACTAATAATAACATTAAAAAAACAGTCTCTCTTCCTGTCTCTCTCTACACTCTTCCTTACCAGCGGGGCTCTTTTCAAACACAGGACCACTCAACTCAAAATAGCCTCATCATCATTATCTCACAGCTGGCCTTCAGTACGCACTTATTTCCCAGTTAAATCTCATTTCCTGCATACAAAATGTTCTTCCTCTCCCCCATCTCTCCATCCTTTCTTCCCGTCTTTCTTTCTAAAGCGTCAGTTATGCTTTCCGCTCTGACGTGAGCTGACAAAGGATCGTGACGAGGAGACATTTGGATCTTTTATACTCTGAGCGGTTTCTCCTTTGCTTCAAACCAGCATTCTCTC
Organism: Epinephelus fuscoguttatus; assembly: GCF_011397635.1. NCBI lineage: Eukaryota > Metazoa > Chordata > Actinopteri > Perciformes > Serranidae > Epinephelus > Epinephelus fuscoguttatus. Next base: position 15,331,916 of record NC_064775.1, read on the forward strand.
AAACTGTAGGCGGCAGTGTATCTAAAACTGACCTCTACAGCGTGGTTCTCTGCCCATCAATGTTCACGTAGTAGAAACTGTCAGACATGCAGGGACAGGTGAAAACCAGCTGCACGAGTGGCTGACTTGGCTACACAAACATTAAGGCCACTGAAGTTAGCGTTTACGATTTCATGTATAAGTTGATGAACAGAGAAAGCCAATAAAACTTGAGCAGATTGTAACGAGGAGGAGGAGGAGGAGGAGGAGGATGGCTGCTACAACTGTACTATATGGAGGTGTGTGTGGATACAGAGTCACAGTCAGGAGTGGTGGGATTGTGACGTGACGCCTCACTGAAACAGATTTCACACAAGGACTATTTTTTAAAGGTCCAGTTTGTAGGATTAAGTGGCTGAGGTTGCAGACTGCGACCAACTGGAACTTCTCCCATGTGCAAAGCATGTGGGAGAACTAAGGTGGCTGACGCAAAAACACAAAAATTCAAATGACCCTATCAGGAGCCAGTGTTTGGTTTGTCTGACTGTACTTGACACAGCAGGTTATGGACTCTCATTATATGTAGGGCCTGACCTTGATTCTTTATACGATAAAACAGGAGTGAATAAGCAGCAAAACAAAAACACAGTCTCACAAACAGGCACATCTTCAAAAGCACTGCAATGATTCATAGCCAAGGTCAGCACCGACCAGCTGGACCCCTGCAGGAACACTTTGCTCTTCCCACCGGCAGGGAACAAGAAGATTATACATATCTGAGAAATTACAGTAACACCTCCAGTTTTCTAAACTGTGACTGAACTTTATTGCTGATTTTTCTGGATATAAACGTCTGAGAAGATACTCCCTCGTTTGGTTTATCGGTGTCATGAGTGACTGTCTGTAATAGCAGAGCCATTTGTAAAAGACAAGCACAATAATCTTTGTGTTTTTTGACAGAGATAAAGTATCTTGTCCGTGTTTGTTTCCTAGAAAGAGCTGTATGATTCACAACTAATAGTACGTAAAGTAGAGTTCAACTGGTATGTTTCTAATTAAATAATTCCAATAAAGCTTTCGCGCTAATTGAGACATTGTTTCAGCTGAATATGCAAAAACGTGAAATTTGTCTAGAGGCAAGTCTACAAATCAACCTATATGGAGATTAAAGTATCCTAATATAAATAAATAATAGATGAGTCTTCCCTTGGGGTAAAAGGACCTTCATATTTTCTCGTTAATTACCGACAAATGACGGAGTTTTATAGAATTTATGAAGCTGTAAAATAAAGCAATTCCTGTATTGACACTCTAAATCCTCTTGGTTTCATCCTCATTATTTTCCTCACCTGTAGGTCAGTTAGCAGGTTGCTAGTCTCTCGGACCCGGGCTCTCGTAGCGTCAAGCTCTATCTTGAGCTTCTCCTGAGTTTCCCTCAGACAGCTGATCTGTGTCTGAGCTGAACTCATGTTCTGCTCTCCCTCCCTCACCAGCTCCTGGAGGTGGGACACCTGAAGAGATCAACAGAGGGGGTTATCACATCGTCATTCAAAGATTCGTTAGTTACGTCAGTCCATAGCTCCCCAATAGTTTTCCTTATGCATTCAAATCCAGACATACAAATATCAGTCGCAGTATTTAGTGTCAAAACGCTATTTTTCAAAGCCCTTCAAAAACCATTTACCACGTGTCATGCTACATATAAACCCACTAGACCACTTGGCATGCCTCTTCATGACTGAGCCAAGCCTCTGTTGGGAACTGTGTGTTATAGATTATCCAAATTAGTTATATTCCTCTAACCCAATCCCAAGCTTTTTCCTCAACAGATCCATTTTCGATGGAACCCCTGACTAAGCGACATGTTTTATGGATATTTCATATTGTCTTAAAGGCATAACAATAACAGCACAGAACATGTGAATGCAATAACTGCATGAAGTTTCTGTAAAATATATGATATTTTTCTAATTTTTTATACAAATCTGTCTGTATTGTGTATTTTTTATTTATTCTAACAATCATACATTCCTAATGAGCTTCTTTTCTTGACAAACTCAGTGTTTTCTTCTCTCTGATGATTGGCCATTGCTCTAATAACTGTTTAGTTGTTTTAACTGCGTACTTTTGTAGTGCCAGATGAGGCTGTTTCACAGAGAGTGAAGGCTCTGTGAATACAGTTTGCGTTCAGGTCTTCACTGTGCCCTTATTCTGTGAGATTTTTTTTTGAGTTTATATCTTAATTAATCATCAAAATCTTAAAAAAAAAATAATCCACAGCAGTACATTGCTTAGCTTCTGTGGTTGTACAACTGTCTGCTTCTCTAAACTCAGAGGGTGCCGATCGCCATCAACTGTTGGTAATACACTGACTATGGATAAGTACCTCATACAACCCCACTTCAAAAAATCTGAACTATCCCTTTAAGTTATAATCAATATTAGTAGCCCTACATCACTGCTTCTGCTACCAAATAATTGGCCGTTTCCCTTTGTAAAACCCAGAAAAGAAAGCAGACGGAGTCGTCCTTTAGCGACCATACCTCCTGATTGGCCATATTGAGCTTGGCTGAGAGCTCCTCTTTCAAGTTGTCGAGCTGCTGCTGAAGGCGGTCGCGCTGCTCCTCCAATGACAGACGCTTAATCTCAAACTCCTGACTCATTTTCTGGAGAGAAGGAGGAGCAAGAGAAAGAGGATGAAAGGAAAGACAATAAGAAACTCACTAATTAGTGAGATATACTCTAGAAACTTTATATTCAAATATTAAATTATTTTAATGCCTGAAAAGACAAATTACTGGTGCATGTTTACTATGACGGCCTGGCAGCTCTGTCTTTTGGTTTCTGCAGTATTTCCTAGTGAAAGTATAATGTCTAAAAAAGGAGCGGAGTTAAGAAGCCACTGTAAATCCCATTTGTGCCGTAATATGGAGTCGTGGCAGTTGTTGAGTGTGAAGCATGGCTACTGAATGGAGGAAGGACACGTGAGTTGTCATTTAAACTTAAAAGGCCATCTCATCCGACCAACCGGTTTCTATAATCCTTCAAACCACAGCACCAAATCCTTTCTGGGCCACTCTGAATTTCTCTCATGAAACGCTCTTTCTACTTCTTGGTTTGCTATTAATTCCCAGCACTGGTATCAACAGTGGAAAGGTTTTATGGAACACAACCATCGCTGTGTTGTGTGTGTTGAACTTGAAGCAGTTGTTTAGTACAGTACTGCTGGATGAACAGCATCCTCAGAGGCAGATTCCTGGTGGTCAGACTGAGTTCAAACTCTTTAAATTTCACAGTGATTTCCCTTTATATGCTGAACATCTGCTTAAGTAATACTAATTCAGTAAACGCACAACATTTCTTACCCCCACATGAACAGCTCTGATCATCATGCAACCTTAAATAAATGCTAGTAGAGCTGCTTAATATGAAAATATCTATACAGCACGGATAGGCCATAAAGTGTCTGCAGCAGCTGTCTCTTTAATGTGCTTATATATGATCACTGCAAATGAAGGACTGATTATAAATACTGGAATTACAAGATTTTGGCACCAACGTACTTTGATTTTTCAGATTTTTATTCACTAAATGAGCCACAAAGTGATCCCATCCATATTTTCTGTACAGTGTAAATTACTGACGGTGTGAAACACGGAACAATGAGAATCTTTCCGAGCTTCACCTCCCATCCTAATATGACGTGAGGAAACTATAAAGCAACCACCCATCTTATGTTATCCACATGGGAACCAACCAGTAATCCTCTTTCTTTAACCCAACTACAGTAGATGTGCCTGTTACCATGCTGCCTCGAGCCTTCCACAAGGTTCAAGGTTTAATTTATTCACCCATAAGAACATGGAGATTGCTAATCAGCCAATGCTGAAATAAAAAACACTGACAATAAAAACCCACCGATAAAAAACATAGATAAAGACTTAAAGCTTTAAACTGTATTACATGATAAAAACTGCTTCGTGAGTCCTTCTCCAAGTTGTGCTTGACACGTTAAGCACTTTGCCTCACTATATTTGTGTGATGTTTTTTTTCATGCCTGCTGCTTTGGCTTTGGAACCTGGTTGTGACCTTTTTATGAAGTCCCAACCTCCATCTGAGCACTGTGGGGGTGCAGGCCCATAAACATCCAGAGCACAGAAATAAAAAGAAAAAAGGCAGGCAGAGGGCAGAGTCTCTGCAGGTAAGTACACCACACACTTCTAGCGGGACATGTTAAGAATATTTTCGCTGTTAGACATTGTTTTCCGATGGGAAACTGAAGTTCTTAAAGTGCTCTCTTCAAAGCCACCAGACTCCATTGAGAAAAACAGTAATTCAACATCGCTGAACACAGGAGTTGCTGGTTTAGTGCTGCATCAATCAGTTAGTTTGGTTGTCTTATTGTGTAACTTTGGTTGTTCAGTGTTTGGTGTTTAGTGTAAGGTTCATTTAGATTCAACACAGTCACACAAACAAATTATCCAATCGAGGCAGTGGTAAAGCAGCAGCTCCTGTGTCTAGCAAGCTAAAATTACTGTTTTTGTCGGTGGAGTCTGGTGGCTTTAAAGAGGGCCTAGATATGGCTTTAGTTCCCTATCGGAAAGGGCCACCTGACTGCAAGGCGAAGCGATAAAAATACTCCAAATATAGCGTACACTATAGCTGATATTGATCTTTTTAAGTGGTTAGAATACGTTTTGCTGCTGCTCCATCCACAGCATCATATTGCTTAGCTTCTGTCTTGGTACTCCTGCCTGCTTCTTTAACGCTAACCCTGGCTACGTACGATACTGATGTCAGAGAGTGAAGACAACAGCTAAAGACAAAGATTCATGTGTCATAGTTTCCTCCATCTGGAAAACAAACCCACCAGATGAATTAATTAATTAATGTACATCGACAGAAGAGCAGTCATCAGACGGGAGATTAGGGATATGACTGCAAAGCCTCTATCCTGCTGCTGTCTCATTTGGCCTTAGGTAGACTGTGGTGAATTATGAATTAATACAGCACGAGCAATTTGTAGAATTTGTCATTTTATTGCCTCCGATTAGAAACTCGTTAATATCTTGCTGACAGACGTAAAAGTAAAAACAGATTTTAAAAACGACCAGCTCAGTCTGCATCATTGTCTCACCGTCTCTGTCTTCCTGCATCCTCTTTAATTCCTCTTTAAATGAAAACAGACATTAATCTAAAGATGATGAGGCGCAGCGCCGCTCCGGCTTACATAATATTTCCTTTTTCATCATTCCCCTCTCGCGCCTCACTCCATCCGTTCTCTCCATCGCTCTTTCTTTCTTTCAGGGAATCTATAAACACACACCCACATGCTCACACACTGCTCTCACTTGGCTTGGAGGCAGGATTTAATGTCAATGAAAATCAACCAATTAGCAGTCGGCTTCAAACGGCATTGGAAGCACGAGCTCAAGAAGGGGGGAGAAAAAAAGAGAGAAGCGTTATGAAAGAGGAGAGATATCGGAGGAGACAGAGGGAGAACACTGAGTTCAAAATTATTTAAAACTCAAAAAGTGTGTAATCATTTCAGAGGCAGAAAATAAGCTGGAATGTTAAAGGAATGGTCTTTTGGAGACACAGTGTTGTGAGTTGCTCTGTATCATGCTGCCGTCATGCCTCTGAGCTGATTCACTCTGACTGGATGTCAACAAGCTCCAGAATGAATGGGATTCTTAATGTTCGCTGAATGCAGGTGGAGCCATGTGAGCGTGAATAAATTGGGTGTAATGTGCTGTAAGGGCTGCAAGCAGCAGAAAAACAAGCGCTCCTCCTCTTCTAGAATTGCAGGAGAAAAATAATATCATTGTGGCTGACCAATCGGATAATAACAGCCGCTCTTTAGTGCCGTCACCACGTGATTGGACAATGCTGGCGACGTCATCCTGCATGGACACGGACCCACGTGGGGAAATGTTGACTGACAGCAGGTGATGCAGCACTTAAATGTTCCTTATGTGTTTATTCATTTACATGTTTACATGCTTTAATGTTCAAAAAGCACTATTTTTTTCATACTATCTTTGCTGGTTGTGTATAGTCTCAGTCTTGTCTCAAGCAAACTCTGGACACGTCGCTCTCAGTCCGCAGGTTTAGTCCGCACCAGAGTTTGATTGACAGCTTTCACACCGGCCTGAACACACCGTACCAGATGGGCGAGTGCAGCAGTTCATTCAACCAAAACAGATTAGGTGTGAAAGCTGCCTCAGATGAAGTCATCGGCTGATCAAAGAAATGGTCAGCGTGCTCTAATAGCTGTCCAGAATGCACACAGAGAACCACATTTTACAGAGGATATTGAATTAAGCCCCACTCTGACTGGATTACCATTACAGGGGGAGATCAGGAGTACTGTGCTCCTCTGTAATTGAACTCGTCATTCCTAGCAGCATTAGGACATTACAGGATGAAGTCTGTAGACAGGGACATTTTGCAGGACTATCCAAAAGAGAGAACCAATATCAAACCTGTAGCTGACATCACAACAGCGCCTAAAACCCATCATTTTGGTAGTTTTGTGTTGCTTTGAAGTCATTTTGTATCTCCTTGTTTTGTGTCTTTTGTATTTGTTTTGGGCTCTCTCAAGTAATTTTGTTTCTCTTTGGGGTAATTTTCTATCTTTTTAGGTAGCTTTGTGTCACTGTGAAGTCATTTTGTGTCTTCTTGTTATTTTGTGTCTCTTTGTAGTTGTTTTGTGTTTCTTTGTGGTCATTTTGTGTCTCCTTGTGGTTATTTTGTGTCTCTTTGTAGTTGTTTTGTGTCTCTTTGTAGTCATTTTGTGTCTCCTTATGGTCGTTTTGTGTCTTTTGGTAGTCATTTGAGTCTCTTTGAAGTTATTTTGTTTCTCTATTGGGTAATTTTGTACCTCTTTAGGTATTTTTTTAGGTAATTAGCTAATTTGTTTTTAGGTGAGTTTCTCTTTGGGGTAATTTTGTATCTTTTTAGGTAGCTTTGTGTCTCTGTGGTCATTTTGTGTCTCCTTAAGGTTGCTTTGTGTCTTTTTGTAGTCATTTGGGTCTCTTTGGGGTAATTTTATAACTTTTTTGGTAGTTTTGTGCTGCTTTGTAGTCATTGTGTGTCTCCTTGTGGTTATATTGTGTCTCTTTGTAGTCGTTTTGTGTCTCCTTATAATTGTTTTGTGTCTTCTGGTAGTCATTTGAGTCTCTTTGAGGTTATTTTGTGTCTTTTTGGGGTAATTTTGTATCTTTTTCGGTAGCTTTGTGTCATTATGAAGTCATTTTGTGTCTCCTTGTTATTATTTTGTGTCTCTTTGTAATTGTTTTGTGTCTCTTTGGGATTATTTTGTGCCTCCTTGTGGTTGTTTAGTGTCTTTTTTTGTCTGTTTTTTAGCCTTTTTAGTCTGGGGTAATGTTGGTTCTCTTTGGACTAATTTTGTGTCTTTTTTGTTAATTTGTGTATCTTTGTGGTTGTTTTTTGGGTGTTTCTGTAGTTGTTTATGACTCTGAGATCATTTTATGTCTTTTTTGGGTCATTTTGGGTCACTTTGAAGTAATTTCCATATCTCCTTGTGATTATTTTGTGTTTCTTTGAAGTCATTTTGTGTCTCTTTAGGGTAATTTTGTGTCTTTTTTTCTAGTTATTCAGTGCCTCCTTGCAATTCCTTAGCATCTTTTTATTGTCTTTCTGTGTCTCTTTGTGGTCATTTTGAATCTCCTCCTGGTCAGTACATGTTAATTTGACATTTGACATTTTGTAAGTGAATGTTGGGGGGCCCCTGACACTTTGGGTCCTTGAGACTGGTAGGCCCATTCAGTAATTCATCCATGATTGAAGAATCAATAGCTTGATGTGAGTAAGCCCATGGCAGTATACAGAGGCTTCAAAATAAATAGAGGCTAGAGACACAACAGTCCTTTCTGCGTACATCCATTTGTTGCTGGTAATGTAATGCTGTTGGGGTAAATGAATCCGGCTAAATTAATTTAAACAGTGTAATTTGATCTGATGTTGGAAAATTGGAAGGAGAGAGAAAGGAAGAAAAAGACGTGACAGAATGAAAGGCGCAGAACAAAACACAGGGAGAGAGCGATGTTGTTTTCACGTCTTCGTCTTAATGTTGACCTAATTAAATGAGTGCAGTCAGTTGAGGGAGCTGCTCATTTCTCAGGGATACATATTTCTTAAACGGCTGAGGACGAAATTTAATTGCTGATGGTGCTGCGCTGAAAAGAGAGATACAAAACCCTGAGAGCAACACTCTGTATGTAATCACTGTTTTTATATGAAAATTGGGAATTTCAATTGTGGCCTTTTTCATGTTTTATCACCGTAGGGTCTACGTTAAAGGTTAATACACGTCCGCCTTCATGAGAGGGTAAACAAACAACACAAACAATCTCTAAAACTGTTTTCCTTGCTTCATGTTAAATTGTGTCCACATATCTTACAATAGTCAAACCACAAGAGAGCAACTCTCGCTGAGCTTGTGATTTCTTTTGCAGCGACACTGACAGGGGGTTTGACAGAAGTGTGTAAATATACGATTCAGCCATATGGTAACAAAGAGAAACACAGCAGTCACAGTGTTTCATTCTTCGGGAATAAATTACTCTGTCACTTCTACAGCGTTTATTCAAACCAATCTGTAGATCTGATATATGTCATCTCGAACTGCAGAAAAATCCGAACAGAGAAAAACCTTTTTCACCAATATTCTTGTCATATTGTGTAGATTAAAATTAGAGATGAATGCTTCAGTAAATCATGATGTATTAATCGGTCACGTCTTGAAAGCAATGACATTGCTCACGTTGCAGACTCTGATTGGCCATTAGTTATGTCAAAGCAAAGTACGTGTTGGATTACAAAACTCTTGTATCATAAAACTGGAAAAACTCATATTGGATCTTTTTTTTTTTAGAATCGAAAAAGAACACAAGCACAAAAAGCTAAACACCAAATCCTGATATTGGATTTACCGCCATGAGGAGCTGCTTCTCCTCCTCTTTCTCCTGCTGCGCCTCCTCCCTCATGGACTGGTGCTTCTCCTCCAGCTCCTCCAGCGCTCTGACCTGCGCCTCCTTAAAGCGAAGCATCTCCTCCTCAGAGTGTGCTCTCAGCCTGCACAGCTCCTTCTCATACCCCTGGTGCTCCTCACGCAGAGACTGGAGAAGCAAAGGAGAATATGATCTCTTTCTATGATTAACGATCTCAGGCTACACCTGGATTACAGGAAGGGTTCACAGTACCTGTTCTAGTTTCAGCACTTGCTGTTTGTGCTGTTCATTGGAGGTCTGACTCTGGTTGAGCAGTGCCTCTCTCTCCTCCTCCAGCCGGCTGATCTTCTCTTTCAGCCGGTTCTGCTCCTGGTCCAAGTTCCTAATGGTCGCCTCATGGGCCATCTGGGTGGCCTGCAACGAGCCAATCTGACCTGGGAACAGCCAAATCCCAAGAGGCAACACAGTCAGCAATCAGAACAACGCTGATCCATCCAACACACTGAGTCAAACCTCTAAAATTGATCTGAGCAGTTGGCTTTATTATTGCTTTACTGCTGAGGCAACAGTTTCATCAACATTTACTCCAACTGGAGCTGCCGAACAGAAGGCAAGCTTTCTGTTAATCTCCACAAATGTATCAGCTATTCAAAAGTTCCTGTGAGAAATACAGGCTGCTCATAAAACTGGTCGAGAACTGGTCCATGGGAAAAGACAATAGCGTGGGGTGCATTCTGACTGAAACTGAGTGGGCAGAAAGAGAGCAGATGTTCCAGAAAGACAAAGTAGGCACCAGAGAGTTTACATGATTATCATGATTAGAAAAGGTTTAATCCAGAGCTTTCAAAAGCAATCACACTTCTTTCTAAACAAACCAGTTTATGTGAGGCTTTTTTTCTCCAGGGGGTTCTCATTTTGAGAACCACAAAGAACGGAACCACTAACAGCACCATAACCACTATCTTTCCCATTTGAAGGTCTGATTCCCATAACATATTGCACTAATTATGTTTCAGCACAAACACAAACAGAAAGATTTGTAGGCCTTTTTCTGCATCTGTTACAATTAACCATATGGCAAAGTATAGATGTTGCCTTTGCACTAAGAACACAGAAGGCAGAACGATGGCAGAGAGAAAAAGAAAACAGAAACTTTCAGATGCTGAGCCACAGGTCCTGTCTGAGGAGGTGCAGAGGCAGAGCCTGGAATTTGATCATTGCAAAGTCTGGACGTGACAACACTCATAAATGCGCCTCAGTTACCAACCACCCTCTGAAGACTGAGATTGGACCGATGGACGATGGCATCAATTCTGACTTATCTAACAGATGAACAGTAGGCTACTGTATGGGTGAAGTGAAGCAACAAGTTTGTCCATATTTGCCACCGTCACTAATCAATACCTGTTCTTTTGTTTTGTTATAATTCATTGGTAACATTATATACATATATATGTATATATATATATATATATACATATATATCACAGATTTCAGCTGGCCGGTCAAAAACTGACAAAGCAGCATTGCGATTTAGTTATTAATACTTAGGCCTACAGAAACATTGCGCACAGTGATCCTTCATTTTTATCTATTTTTTTTTGTTTTGTTCTTCTTTTACTTGAATTTGATTTTCTCAAAAATGTAAATGGAAACAATATATAAAAGCACAGAGACCTACACAAGGTAAAAAAGACATGACTTACCCTTGAAAAGATACACTACTCAATTTTTTTTTAAATTCCAAAAGGTCTAGGGCTCCTTTCTGAAAAACTTCCAAAGCTGTCAGTTAAACTTAAGATTTTGTGTTTTCTTGTTGCTTTCTGTCAGTGTGTACATAGGCATCTTTCCCCCTCTCTTTTAACATTAAGCCTGACTTTCAACTCTGTCATTTTTTGTACTATTCAGGAGATGGAGAACTGTCCTAGTGACGATATTCTGGCTGTTATCTGGATGTCATGCTCGTCATGTACACGCTTTACGTTTGATACCTGTTGTGAATATGCAGTGTGTATACCTGTTAAAATTAAATACACATATTCTTGATTGAAAAAAGACAGTAAAAAAGTAACAATTGAAATAAGCATCTGGAGGATAAACTAAAAAATATGCATAGTTCAAGCCTTCTATCCAGTAGAGAAATAAACAAAGTAAAAAATGGACCATTCATGTTTCTTCGAGAGTACACCTCAAGATTCTGGGGAGGGTGGGTATTTTATGAACACCTTTTTATAAAATTCAGAAAGTCTCTTCTTTCATGGAGATCGACTCTTGGAATGTTTAAAGTTATAATCCCTCTTTCAAGTGATCTACGTCCTTCGAATTCGTTGCTACCAGTCTTTTAGCTGTCATGCATCCGGCTGTTAAGTTTGTCGTGTTTTGACCAGATACACACACAGATCTTTGTGAATTTGACTGTTGTATCAATGAGGCTCACTTGCATACAAAGGGGACAGTTTTGTGCCAGATGTATCAATATTACCTGACTTAAAGACGTGCAAATAGCACAGCAGCACCAAGCAGCTATTTGCCCGGCAGCACAGTTGCTTTGCTGGTGCTTTAAGAATTCCACAATGTTTTTTTTGTCTTATTTGTGCAAGGCACGAAAGCTACACAGTCCTTTTGTGAACTCGCACCAGACAATGTGCACAGCTCACACATACTTCAGACCAGCATACACAAGGAGAATGATCAGGGAGTGATCTGATAAAGTTGAGATGAAAAATATGATGAGAGATGGAATGTAATAATGAAGCATAATGAGTTGTCTGGCCCTGTCTGGCAACACGATCCATGAAATTGCACTTCCACTAAAGACTGGTGGAGCAGACAGTAGCATTGATATGCAATTAGGTAATTAACTGTGTGTCTGCAACTATTTTCTGACTGACTGCTGGAGTGGAAATCAGGCTCTTGCACGTGCTCCAAGTTTCACAATGAAACAGAATTATGTGTATGTGCAGTCTGACTTTTAGTGGTGAATCTGGGCAGTTTTAAGGTATGTGGTCTCAAGTGGTCTGTAGGTAGTCGGCTATTTCAGAACTGTCGCAACATACAAAGAGTGAGGAGAGTCGGATGAGAGATATTTACAAAGGACTCTCTCTACAATGAGGTGGTGACTAAAATTATACCATGACATCAATAGTCATAATAGATAAAAATAAAATAAGCCCTAGGCTGATATATAGCTGAATTCCCCTTTAACAGATGTGTAAACATCTGTACACAGCACTGTATACTATAGCAGTGAATGGCAGTTGGCAGAGGAACGTCTTACTGGCTTTGTGGAGGATTTCAGTTGCCTGCTGTTGAACTCGTTCCCTGCTGCCCTCTAGTTCATACTCAGTGTCCTTCAGCTGCATCACCCAGATCTCTCCGTCCTGGATGGCCTCTTCCAGCTGCTTGTGCAGGTTCTGCAGCAAACACAGGAGCACACAGATACAGTGCTCACAATACACCACAGCAATCCAACATTCTGTATTCTAAAACCCTGTCATATCTCTCCCACTGCAATCACATGAACCTACCCAGCTATTCAGACTCTGCAGATTTGCCTGCAGGACCATCAGTGCACACCACATTAGATTTCCCACCACACTGAGATTCTTGAAAAACCATTTTCACCCTGAGGCTTTTACTTTTGTCTTTGTTTCCTGCAACTGTTTTTCATCCGATTTAACCCACTTTCCTGCCCACATTTAACCATAGGATGACTCTCATTCAGGAAAACTGTAAATTCCGACGTCGATTATTTTTATTTGGATCTTATGCCTTAAAAATCTAAAGAGACCTATTATGCTTTTCCTTATTTTCTGCCATATATATAATGTCACAAATTCAGATGTTCATATAAAATGTAGCCAACGTTTCAAATAAAGACGTAAAAATATGTATAAGTAATCCCAGTGAGGAAAAACCTCAGGTTTCAAACTGTTCTGAATTCTGTTTCCAACATTTTTTCTGCTCTGGCTACAAGCTGACGTTGGCTCATGCCAGATTTCTTTATATGGTCATCATGCTTACATTACACACACCTCTAAATGTGGCTACGTGCTAACATCAGTGAAGTATGTCATCTTGGTTGCAGATGTTTTTAATTTCTCCCCAGTTATGGATAATATTGCTGCTGGAACACGTTGCTTGTGAGGATTTTGGATTGATTTTGAAGATTTTGAATGCTGGTGCTGTACTCGGTTCATCATTCCCCGGCTGCAATGATCGCAAACAGACGTCCGTTCATTTCTATGAAAGTTTCTTGGCCAAAAAAGTTAGACTTCTCTGGTGTAAATTACCTGGATCTTTTGCATCACTGGGCCCAAAGAGTTTGCATAGTTGTGCATCCACTCACTCATTTATTTGTCAATTAGTACACACACACACACCTTGATAGTTCCCTCAGCGTTGGCCAGCGATGTCTGCAGTCTGTTGGTCCTGTCTCGGTTCTCTCTGGCCTCCTCCTGTGCTTTCTGAAGCTCACTCCGCAGCTTGGACAGAGAGCGCTGCAGCGCAGCTTCCTGAGCCTGGAACTCCTTACGAAGCTCAACCTTCACAAGAGCAGAGGATGACATAATTCGCTTTAGGACATAAAGACACCCCCGCCCCCAGGCTCTGAAACAGCTTTGATAAACCCCCTTAACACCACCTGTCCTGCACCAAACGGCAGACACAGACAGTGTTTTGTTTCTGTGTTTTACCTCGGTCCTTTTCCAGGCCAGCAGGTTCTCAGTGGTGAGCTGGTGTGTTCTCCTCATGGCCTCCAGCTCTCTCTCATAATACTCCTGAGCCTTTGCCAGCTTGGCCTCGTACTCCTCCACCAGACGGACCTTGTCCTTCGTTATCTCCTCCACCCTCTCCATCAATGCCTCCACCTACACACGGAGACGGATAAATAAAGAGCAAGTCTTTGTTTTTTGATTCAAAGCTTACACGATAAATTCAGAGAGCTTTGGGTACTGCAAATATTGTGCACATTTATCAACTTATCTGTTTGTTTTTAAAGATTAGTCTTTGGTAAATCTTTTATATTAGATACAGTTGAGAGGAGAGGAAAAATGGGAATAAAACAAGGGGATGACATGCAACAAAGGTCCAGAATGTGACCACTGCAGGTTTATATTATACTCATGAGCCAACTGCACCAACAAAACAACCCTATTTTTTCAATTTTAATGCCAAAAACACTTAATAAGCTTCCAAAACAGCAATTACCCCATCAAGTAACTTGCTGTTAAAACTCCAGAAAAGCCCAGAATATCATGCTTCAATCCAAAGCACACCTATCTTCCTCCCTCTCACTCTTAGCCCACCTCTTGTCTATGCAGCTCAGCCAGTTTCTCCTGGTCTTCGGTGGAGGAGGCGCTCTGGTTCTGCTGGTTGTTGAGGAGTTCCTCCACCTCCTGGCGGTGGGTGGTCCTCAGATCTTCCAGCGCTCGCCGTTTTTCCGCCTCAAACTGGGCCTGTGCCTGGCTGAACGCCCGCAGCTTCTCCTCAAAATCCCGACGCATCTCCTCCACCTATTGAGACCACGAGACATATTCTATTCTGTTTAAGTCGTTGATGTGTTAATGCCAACTCGGGCTCAATCTGTGCCAAGCTAAATGCTCACAGCATCTCCTGAAAAATCTCTCTGAAATGATTGGAAAAGGGAAAATGTTTAATTCTATTACTGTTTGCTATCTGTGTACTCATTTGTTATTTCTCTGAGAGCCAAACAGAATGCTTGCAGCTTCTCTAACGTGTTGAAACAACAGCAGCAATGTCTGTGTTTGCAGTTGCGTCGAAAGATCTGACAGACATGAGGTGGAAAAAATATATAAAAATGTAACATGGGATGTGATGTCATGTGATGGCTGCAGACTGGTTCAGGTTTGTCAAGCTGGCGGCGGACAGTGTGAAGGCAGTGGCAGAGAGGAAGACAACACCAACGCTAACACACACCAATCCCGACACAGATGAACTGATGATGAACTGAGCTCAGTCAGACACCAGCTCATCACATCTAAACACACTTCAGGAGTTCATTTATGCGCACTGCCATCAGACTCTACAGAAGCAGGCAGAGATGACACTGGCGTATGATGGCATGATATGATACATGACATGATGTATGAAATCATATTGGACTGAGATATAGTTATCTTTGTCTATGATTTTACTTTACATTATTTTTGCAATCAATGCTTGTTGCATTACTGTATAGTTAAAACATCTAAAAGATGCTGATGCTTAACAGAGAACAGATCTCACAGCACTCCCAAAGTTGAACATTTGACAACATTTATGTCACAAAATCTACATTTTTAATTTAAAAGTTAATATATTTAGTGAAACAGCTGTGATTTGCCATGCATTATGCCTGTGCATTATACCACAGCAGCACCATATACCCAGTTAAAGGTCTAGTGTGTAGGATTTAGGGGGACATATGGGCAGAAAGTTACTAAAGTTACACTAAAGTTTCCTTTAGTGTATAATCACCTGAATAGTTAGAATAGTTTTGTTTTTGTTGCCATAGAATGAGCCTTATTGCACTGACATATATCTACAGAAGCCCAGAACAGACAAACAAATCACTGGCCCTAGATGGGCCATTCCAACTTTCACATCAGCTACTTGAGTTAGCATTTCCTCCATTACAAACAACATTGGGTAAACATTATTTTTTTGATATGAAACTGCTTTACTCAGTGTTTAAACCAGTTTAAATCACTGGGTCTGTTTGTTTTAGAGAGGAAGAGACCTCTGCGGATAATACGGCTCCCTGTAAAAACAATTGCTAACCTCCAGAACATGAACACTTAGGAATTCCAACTGGTTCCAACAAGTTTCAGCTGATTGCAATCTACAATCCTCACCACTAGATGCCACTAAATCCCCCTGAATGTTACACACTGTTCCTTTAAGAATCGCCATAAAGCCAATGGGAACAAGTGGCATGCCATTTCTACTTTGCATTAACTTGTCTTACTTAAAGGAATACTTGACCCACAAAATCATCATTTGCATATCAATTACCCTGTTATGTTATATTAATAAAGACAGCTTTGTTTAGCTCTCATGCCTCCACTGTGAATGAAGAATCCAAAAATGGCAAATATTATTGATGAATTGGAGTAAAAAGGGGCTGTGTTAAACAACAGCAAACTTTCACACAACTTGTGCAGTATAATCCAAGTCTCATTTATCTAGTTGTATGCTCAGTACCTCCCAAACACGTGCATTTTTAGTGAATCATCAACAATTAAAAACCTTTCCAATGTGAGCAAGGCACCTGGGCAAGCATGTGGGTTTGAACTCTGCTCGTGCATTCAGCTGAGTTGCCAAAGCATACTTCTAATAAGTGTTTCAAACAGTAAGGTTTCTGAAAACACATGAGTTTGGGAAGTACTGAGCATACCACTGGATAAATGAGACTTGGATTATACTGCAGGAGTTGTGTGAGAGTCTGTAAACTGATATTTTGATCTAGTTTTGCTGTTGTCAGTGTCCGAAGTTAACACCCCTCAAGGGCCAAGCGTGGGTAGATTTTCCATTTGGTCAGACGGATAAATATTTGAACTAAAATACTCATGTAATATGCTGAATCTCAACCGTGTTTTGGTGTCATTTATGGGCACGCTGCTCTGCTGCTCCTCTGCTTTCAGTGTCACAGTTTGACACACAAACACACACAACAAACAAATGTATGTGACACAAAAAGGCAATGATTGATTTGGCCAGTAAAAAACATTTTTTATCAAACATTCCCTCTGGCCTGTGAGTCAGAATTTAATTTTGGATACTGGCTGTTAAATGTGGTCCCCTTTTACTCCAATTCATCAAGAATTGGGCGAACATTCATCAAGCCATTTTTGGATTCTTCTTTTATTGTGGATGCATGTGAGAAAAACAAATGATCATTTTGTGAGTAATATATTCCTTTAACTCGCAAGTGTTGCACACTAGCAGTGATAAGCAAAATGCATCATGACTTATACAAACTAAAGATAACAGTCTAGATAATACTTGTGTTTTATCAGCATTTAACGGGGTAACTGAATCACGATGCATCTCCATTGACCCGGTGTGTGTGTGTGTGTGTGTGTGTGTGTCTGAGTAAACCCTTACCTCTCTGCTCATAGAAACCACTCTCTGTGTGTGCTGGGCCTCTGTGCAGAGCTGCGAATCCTCCATTCTCTGTCTGTACATCTCAAACTCTGCTAAAGCCTGACAGTGAGAAAACATTAAAACAGCTGCATTATTTTACATCAAATTACAGCAACTGCAATAAATCACACAAATGTACAAGTGCGATTTCACGCAATCATTGCTATATTACATCACAAGATTATTAGATGCCATGCAGATGAATTCAGATTTAATTACTTCAGTTCATTAAAGGCAGCTGCAGAACTATGACATAACCTGGCATGAAGATTATGACATGTGAAGTAAACTGTCTCTAAAATTTGCATGTGTGACGCTCTGCAAACATCCACTCTGAGCAAACAGAAACACAGCCAAACTAAATGGAGCCCCTGTGGTGCCCAGCAGGCGTGAGTGACCTGTCTCTTCATGTGTTCGTGGAGTTCGACAGATTCTTCCAGACTGGCCAGCCGCCGCCTCAGGTCCGCCTCGTCTGCCATCTTGCTCTTGTACTGCATGATCTTGTCCCTGGTTTCAGTCACGATGTGTTGGACCTGAGTGGGAGGAAAAAAAAGTTAAAACAGTCGTCACGTTGAGAGCTGCAGAAATAATTTAGCACAAGAATTGGTCTCGTAAAGCTGAATGTATAGAGCCAGTTTGACAATATGACACTGAACTATTTTGTTCCGTTACAACATGTCGAGGATTTCCAAAGCCCACGTACAGAGTGGGAGGAAAATGTAGAAATAAATAAAAATAGGAGGCAGCACAACAACTGCTGTGTCCAAATGTTTCTTGGCAGAGAAAAAACCCACTTTGAAAATTTAACACTTTGAAAGCAACACAAATTAGACTAACAACTTAGACTATGGTGCACTAAAGCCTCGCTCTGGAAGCAATACGAATGAAATTAACAACATTTAAACCAGTTTCATATCCACTTAGGGTTTGTCCTTGAATAAACTGTCATTGGAGATCTTGGTTTTTGATCAAGCGCCAAACTTATTTTATTTCTGTAAAACCAGTCCAAAAAAATCGACTGTATTGAATAAAACTTTTTTGGTAGCTGCGGTAGATGCAGCCTGGTGGAGGTTGAACAAGACTTACTCAAGGTAACAAACAGCACATCACATGGCTTATCACACTTCCATAATGTGTGTCACTTAAGTTATAGACCGCAGATGGAGCACATACATCCCAGTGACAAATTATTAATTAAAGGCTGAATGAATGACTTGTGAAGCATAACGAATGCAGATGCTTCTAAAAGGGGCATAAGGAGTATGGTGATGATGTGAATCACATTCCACAGAAAGTCTGGACAAAATATTGTGAATTTCAATGGAGGATGTCAAGCTTAACCTCATGGAGAACGTTTGTCAAGAGGAGTCTTAGTAGATATTTCATCACACATTGTGGCTCCAAGGAAGCCAACAACCACCACTTATCTTAGGTCAGTCCAAGAGTTAAGATTTTTGCTCCAGATTTATACAAAATTGCTTTTAATTGGGAAAAACTCAGTCTGTCTGTGCAGAATTGCATGTTCTCCCCGTGTCAGCGTGGGTTTTCTTTGGGTACTCCGGCTTCCTCCCAAAATGTTTCTGCCCCTTTTAAACTAAGTCAATAAGGCTAATACAGGCATCACAAATTGAATCAATGTGTCAGGTTGTTTCAAGTATGAGGACGTAATTTTTTTTCTACAAATACTAAGAATTTCTCTACATTTACAAACTTGCATTCCTCTGGCAGAGTTTTTGACAGATGTAAAGGATGATTTACGAGCACAGGCTTACTGATAATCATTTAAAAAGCTCATAAATTGGAAAAGCTCAGAAAATAACTAATTTCAGACAAGCGGACAACTATTAGTAGCCAGGTTAACTGTAAACCGGTGCTAATGGGTGATGCTGCTCTGGTGTTTTGCAGGCTAGCAAGACTTGCAAGTTTACGGCCCATCGGCTCTCTGATCTCTTGCCGTTCATATTGCATTGAAAAATTATGTCAAGCATGGACATTCTCGGCTTACTAGTTTAAAACATTCATCTCAACTCATTCTGAGCGTCTAATGACCACTAACATTTTACTCCTGTCTCATCTTGTCAACAAAAACAAAACATTCATTGTGTCACAGTTTTTAATTATCAAAGCTCTATTTCTAGCTTGTCAATATCTCATTTTTGTCATGGTAAAAAAGGTCTTGACTTCAGTAATGAAATTAACA
The DNA here is from genome assembly GCF_011397635.1 of Epinephelus fuscoguttatus. Classification (NCBI taxonomy): domain Eukaryota; kingdom Metazoa; phylum Chordata; class Actinopteri; order Perciformes; family Serranidae; genus Epinephelus; species Epinephelus fuscoguttatus. Next base: position 15,351,215 of record NC_064775.1, read on the forward strand.
CTGCTAGTAAAGTAACTACTATTTTGTGTTCTTTAATTACAGTGTAAAAAGCTGAAAAGATGGATCACTCTGTAAAAGTATCTCATTACAGATGACTGTGTGACCTGCTGCTGCTAAGTAATCCCAAATAAAGGAGAAAAATGTCCCAAAAAAAAGGAAAGAAAGAGATGATATGAATCACATCCTGTTGTGTTTACATTCACCAGATGTCAGATATATAGGAGATTTAGGAGCAATGTGTTAGGCACCACCATCATCATCAAAACACCAAATAAGGGTTCATCTTTAACTTTTAGATGATGGTGTTCATCCATCCAGCAAAGGGTCTAAAATCTCGGAGAATCCATCTCAAGGAGCACTAGAGCTGTTCTGAAGGCTTGTGGTGTGAAAACACCTCACTAACACACTTCACAGTGGTTTTTCCTTTCATTTGGCCGCCATCTGCACCCACAGCTTTAAAGTGAGTAAATCAGCTGAAAGGACAAAGCGTCACATCTGTAAACTGTGGATAACAGATGCTGGTGAGACATTAACTAATCTTTACTCTACCTTAATGGCATCACTGCCTTTACTCAAATGACAGTGTATTTGTTCTGAGCAATTAAGATGAACGCTCAAAAATGAAGGTGAAGCAGACAAGTAGCATGAATAAACTGGGTCTGGGCCATCAGAGTTTGAAAATAGTACTTAAACAGAAAGTTCCACATCAGCTGCAGCCATCTTGGTTGTTTTAAAAATGCCTCAACAGCGCTCCTCTTTACTAGATAGGTTAAAGATCGCCGTAATGTTCCCATATTCCTGTATGTATTCATCACGCATTTTGCGTAACGCTTGAAGGCTCTACAAGTTGTTAGTCATCATCTGAAGCATGCCCCATATTAGATAAAGGGGCGACTAGATGACTGAATGTTGCTCCCCTCCCAGGTCAATACTAGGATTACTAGTTGGTTAAACCTATTATTAAGATAGCCAGAAGAAAACAGGAGAAGTAAGGATCAGTATGTGAGACTGACCAGCTGCTCTGATCATCAACGTCTCTCCCTCTGTCCCTCTTTCACGCAGATAATATGGACAGAACAACGTGCATGCGACTGTTACAAGTCCGCAGCAAATTAGTCGTTAGGAACATCCCTAGCTGTGATTGGCTCTACCCAGGCAAAGACGGCTGGAAATCTGTCTGAAGAGGACACGGACCAGACGTTATCTGCCAGAGCAAATAAAACATGAGCCAGCAGATTCTTCTGGTTCCCAGGCTATGTGTGAGCACCTTCCCCCGAAATGTGACAAAAACAAGGGTGCATCATCCACAGTGCGGCACTGACCTGCTCCCTGCAGACAGCTAAAATACGGTCAGTCTTGACGCCAAAATTGCAGTGTGACAGCAGCGCCTCCTGTTCCTCTACTCCCACTGCAGCACACTGCCAGTCACTAAAATACTGAACGGGCCAAGAAAAATCCTCACTCATGAGAGTGTCACAAATTTCTCCACTGAAACTAATGAAAAACAGCATTTAAAGATAAATCTCTATCTCATGACAGCCTGGCTCATTCCTGAAAGAGTGATGCTGTTTGTGTTGGGCACTAGGATGATGGAGAACGACTTTATCCGCATGTTACTGTGCTGTATATAATCATGGGTGTTGTGCTCTGCTATGTCCATACCTCATCCTCGTGGGCTTCTTTCAGAGACTCGATTTCCTCCTCGTGCTCGTCGTTCTTGGTGTTGAGAGCATAAATTACCTGGAGACAGGAAGAGAATTAGACGACAGAATGAGGATGGGACATAAAGCTCTTATTAACTGTTTCAATATCAGATCAATAGTTCCACAGTGAGGAGTAAATCTCAGTTCTGCATTCAGAGTGCAGCAAAATCAATACCAATAACATCAGGAAAGGAGAGAAATGGGTTTCGCACACTGATTAAAGACAGAAGTATCCAGAGACAGAGCTGTGTATTCACAGCAGCTGCTGTAAAATACAGTCACCTCTTTTTTCAGAAGTGTTTCGTATCTAAACTTTTCTTGAGCAATGAGTGTTTTGTAAAGAAAGCCAAGAAAAGCCTGACTTAGGTAAACCTCACAAACTGAGTCACACAAAACAAGTCACAGCAAAGAAGCCATGACGAAGGTCTTTGTATCCAAAAGCTGACAAAACAAATCTGATGCAAAGGAGATAACTGATCAGATGTTTTGACCTTTTTTATTCCCAGAAATCCCACATGGCTCTCAGATGTTGTCACCTGATACTCTGCTGGCTGCAGCACCCTCCACAAACAAGCCTAAGTGAAAACCATCTTGTCAGTCATGCTTGCTCTCTCTCTCCCTCAGATGTATAAGAAGGTTTTCAATGTGCTGCAGGTAAATGATATGCAGGAGCTTTAAAATACGCTTAAGCTTCAGCAAATTGAAGCCCCTGGTGAGCAGCTAATATTCAGTCATGGTCAGCTGAATTACAGCCCCGCTGGCATGAGAACTAGAAGCTCCACATTTTGTTCCACTTGCAGGTGATGTGAAAGGTTACGTACAGCATGTAATAGACACATACATGGTAATTATCCTCCATAAGGCTTTAGCATGTAATTACTGCTCGCCTGGAGGGGATCAAGCATCCAGTCGTGTTTGTGATTAAGTGTGTGAATTAGGGCTGGGTGATATATCCTGAAAATTATATCATGATATTTTTAGGCTATATCTCGATACGCGATATATATCTCGATATACTTAAATCTCCTCGAAAGGATTTTATTAACGCTAGGACAGGGAGACAAAATCGAAAATAACAAAAAACCCTCTATGATCCAGAAAATATTAACATCATGAAATTTTTGATCAATAATCACCCATACAGTGGACATAACAATCGAGTGGATGAAGGAAACTGTAAGTTGCTAAATTTACATCACTTTATTGTAATCCAGCCTTCAAAATGAGGGAAAAACAACATTCATGCCATATCATGATACGACATCCAAAATCTAAGACAATATATAGTCTCATATCTCGATAACGATATACTATCTTCATATCGCCAAGCCCTAGTGTGAATCTATCTGTCCACTGCTATTTTTGCACAAACTACTGGACCAATCAGCCTAATACTTTTGTGCCCATTTATGACGTTATGCTCAATAACCTCTTTTGATTGCGATGATTTATAATTGTTGAAAAAATCCTGTTTTATTTACTGTTTTATACCGTCACTGGGATAAACAAGCTCACATAACAAAAGGCATTCACAGCAATTGGCTCGGCTAAAAACAACAAGCCTTACTGTCTGTTACAGGCCATATTTTGCTCCTTCTTGGGGCTAAAAAACCAAGATCCATAAAAAAGTTTGGTGCCACTTTCAACTGGAGCATCTGCAGATTAATTCCAAACCTGGTAAATTATAATCCACTGCAGTTAAGCACAACAGGAGATGAATAAACCCCCTAATTTGTTGTCTTCAGCATCATCTTCACTGTAAGGGAGCCAACAGGGACAATTGAGTGAGATTCCTGGAACCGTAAACGGAGGTAGGGAGGGGTTTTATTGGACATTGTGTCCGAGGTATGTCTCCATAAAGCCCGTCTACTTTAGTTACAACTTGATAATGTAACCTGCATATTGTCTCCTCTTCTTTCCACTGCTGTTATTTATACATGCTGGACACACAGCCTACCCTGCACTCCCTGTTCCCTACAAATGCTCCCAGGCACACCTGCTGCAGATCTTCGCTCTACTGAGAGCACTTTTCTGACATTTAAACACCACTTGGATCAACATCCAAGTAATAATCACAGCTGGGAACTTTTTATTATTGAAAGCTCCACTGAAAAACTAAAAGCACTGCTGTAATACATCTGTACCTCAACCACAGATAACAATTATTTACATCCTGTACATATTCATGCACTGACGTCCATTTGCCTGACTTAAGAAATGCCCTCAAAGGCAGCATGGTCACACCATGTTCACCCCGGACATGGAGGCGCCCTGACATATCAATTGTTTCGCAAGCAGCTGACTGGCCATTCACACCAGCAGCACATTTCTCCACACCAGTCAGCAAGTGATTCTGCACGCCTGCTCTTTTCTAATCACACGTAGAGCTCTGTCTCCATCTGCTAGTGTGAGTATGTGCTTGTGTGTGTGTGTGTGTGTGTGTGTGTGTGTGCGTCTGCTCGACTCGCTCTCTGTTTAGACCCAACTGACAAATATGTGGATGAGTAAGCATTAGATGCATATTTTAACATTTACAGGAATCAGATCATCATATATAACATATCATTTGTAACAGATTATCAATCTTGCCAGATTCGCTCGCAGCTCACAGAAAAAACAGACCAGATGCCAGAACTATCGCTGCAGATCGCGAGCCAGCCCCGGAGCTCGGGGCCACAGCAGATCCACAGTGGACTGGCCAATTTGTCAACGTAGGTGGCGAGAGAAAGCAGGCAGCGCTCCATGGAAAATTGATGCACTTCCCGGCACTTCTGCATCCCATATGACCCTGGTGTTGTTCTCATGATATCCATGTATGTACATTAGTGTTTCTGACATATATGTCATGTCATGGTTTCGTGTAGGGCTGGCTCATAATTCAATATCATCTGTCACGGGTTATTTTGGTCAATACCTTGAAGGTATAAAGTACTGATACCCAGCCCTGATGACATGTTGTCCAACTGCATCTGAAGACAAAAGTATTTAAGAGTGTCAGTCTCTCCTTCAAGTGATTCATGGTGGTCACAGACAAAGTGACAGGACTAGTTATGTGACAGAGAAGAAAGAGAAGATTAAAACATGCCTCCGCACACCTGGCCAAGTGGGAGTGATTGTCAGACTGTCGGCTTCTGAGAACTCACAAAAATGTGTCACCGCCACCCCAATTCGGTTGTCAGACAGAGGGTTTCCAGCCGATAGATGACAAGCACGTTGTTTGAAGCACACTGAGGCCCTGAAGCGACCCTAATGATCACAAATGAGACCTGGTTACTGAAATTCCACCCATTTTGGTTTGTGCACTTTTGCAGCTAACTGTTGCAAGACTGGAGAAAAGCTCTGCAGCACAAACATTCAATCAGAGGTCAAAAAGCGTACACGGACGATACTTGGAAAAAGGACTTGGTTTTTGTCTCCTGAAGAAGTCGTTCTGAATAAAAGATGTATCAGTGATATAATTTAAACTGTCATTTTAAAGTGCAACGACATGACTGATTTCTGCTCATTTTGCCGCCTGCTGATAATCAATACCTGCATGTTTTTATTTACCGGTACATCACCGGTGCAACCTCGACAGTATGTTTCAGCTGGCAGTGAAAGGAGCCGAGTAAGGTAGGTGTTAGCCTTCTGTTCTCCTCAAGTGTGAGCCTTTGATTCCCAGCAGTAAGCCGGCCATGGAAACGTTCCTTCAATTATACATGATTATTTTAATGACGCTGGTGTGCCTGCTGCTTTCATCTCGCTCTCCTCTCCCTCTGCTCTCATCCTTTTATCTCTCCCGCTTTTTGTTCTGTATCTGCTTCTCTCTCCGCTCTCTTTCTCTCCCCATCTCCCAGGAATAAGGAGACCTCGCATTACTGTTTGTGTCTCCATCTTAACACTAAAGCTTTCCATAAATAATCATTCGCGATGCAATTTCTCTGTGTTTTAAAGTGATTCTGTTGCAAATCAGCTATAACCAGCAGTGAAAACATATTTGTTGACTGAACTATGTAGCATGATGAACAGTTCTAACATGGTTTTGTAGATTAATCAATGATGAAAATGGCAGCAGTCCAAGTGCCAACGCTGTGCTTTATAATGCATGATATATATCTAAGGTGGAGACTGGGGTTGAAGTGAGGACAGAAAGGAGATAAAAATAAGACGGAATATATTTTTCTATGTGTGTTTATTTGAAATTCCCACTGCCATTGTGGGAACATCTGTGTATAGCAACTATGGTAAGGTTAAGGAAAACAAATCCAAGACAAATTTTTGACCAAGGATGCCAAAATTAAACTTCCTGCCACAGCTTTATTCTCAAAAATGCAAGCTCATAGTTGGTGCATGCTTGAATAAAACTCCTTGTTCTTAGTTTCAACCACTAATTGAAAAACTTTCACACACGATCAATGACTAAAAAGTGTTGCCTACATCTGATATGACAGATATGTTACTATTTGATTGATGATACTGTATATTTATTATATGACTGATTAACTTCAAAGCCCTTAAGCTCTGCTAATTTTGATTTTATTCCTGGGATTTGATGGACGTTTTAATATCCTGTGGTTTACTGTAATTCTTTTTCAGAGTCTTATCCACCCTGACAGCAATGATGTTCTAGAAGAAGTCCTCGGTAATTTGGATTTTCTTGGCATGAAAATGGTCAGCTGGAAAACTCAGATCTGTAACTTTAAGCACACTGTTATCCTTTGCATAACTGAAACCTTCACAGCAGAGATATAGGAGCTGTTGCGGATTGCAACACTACTAATTTTACATCTGATTTCAATGTGTTAAGATGCAAACATGCTGTAAAATGTGTTACTTCCACTGTGCTGGAGCCGGATCTGTTTTAACAGACTTAATTGGCATCTGTCAACCAGACTGGTGTAACGTGACAAGCTATAAAAAGCTGATCAACATTCTCAGTAGCAGAGAAGCATCCAGCCATCATAAATATTGCAGTTTTTTTAAACAATTCTCCACCACATAGGAGAGAACATTAACAATATACAGTACAGCAGATTTTCCTCCCATTTTCATCATCCAGCTGAGCACCTGCTGAGTTAGCCACCACATGAAAGCAAGGCAGAGCATGCATGTGTCCATCCCTCGGTATGGGAACTTTTACAATAAAAGAAAATGAAGGGAGTGACAGCAAATAGTTTCTTCCTCTCTTCTCTGCCGGGGGTTTCACAGCAAAGTTTTCCAGCCTGAGGCTCCAATCACACCGAGCCAGGAGGCAACACAACAGCCTGCAGCTGCTACAGCTACAGTCAATCACTCACTGAGCAGTGAGACATTTATCATGGATCTCCTTTGTATACCACCGTCCTTCCTGCTGCTGACCTCTCTATTGGCGAGAGGAAGATGAAAACTACAGCGTGCTTCCTCTGCATCCTATGATTTCCCCCGAGCTGCTTCTTTTCACTCGGCTGATGTCAGAAAGAATTGTTAACTCATTATGCTCTGTTTCCATCTTCAGTTTGACATTGCGTCCACTCTTACTGATTTACGTGTGGGCAGGGGGATTCGATTTTCCCTAACCAATCACTAGAGACCAATGTATTCACCTGGATCTAATGTAATTTTAAGTCCGCACTGATCCATAGCTATGTCATCATACTGATTTTGCTGAGGTTTTAAAAGTGAAGTGGAGCGAAATAAAACAAGTCCATATGTTGAGCCATATAAGGAAGACATGTCTGTTTAGAACTGCCTGATAGCAGCATGTATGAGGGTTAGGGAACAAACTTTTTATGGGTACAACCCGTATTATGTCTGTTTTGCCGAGAATCGATTCCCGATAAATCCATCAGTGCCAAATTTTGGTCCCTGGGAGTGCATTTGAATTTAGAAAACAGACAAAAGTGCTGCAAAGTGCCCCTAAACGAAAATTTCACGTAACGTTACCGTTCCAGAACGGCGCTCATTGTGTCAATCTTTTTTTGAAACTAAAAACCACTGTTTTATGTCACCATGCCACATGAATCCATCAACCTGATCTCAGTGGAGTGGGTGATCTTTTCACATGATCTAAAAGCACTTCACTGGCAGAGTGAGCTTAACAGAACAGATGTAGGGTTTGCACGCAGATCTGCAATCACATATATTTAGAAAGAAAAGGCCATAATTGGGCAGAGGTATAATTATTCAAAGTCTTTAAAATAATGATGATTCTCTCGCTGGGAATAATAAAAAAGATAAGAAAGATTAACTTTCTCACTGCATCCTTTTTATTCCTGTCAGAAAGACAGAACATTTAAACCATTGTGGCACACTAAAACATCCCACAGGAATCTCATTAAAATGTATCATTACAGTCCATTCAGCTTGAGCGCTTCCCAAGCGGCGGAGCATTGATCCAGTGCATAATCAATCAAACTGCACTGTATCTACTGTATGACGGAGGTGGACAAATGACGGGCTGCTTGCAAATTTTCATCAAAAGGCCAGTTATGAGCTGGATTTACAGTCTGAGTCCTTTTATCACCAAGATGTCAAAAACAGAGCAGCTCTGTGCAGAATAAGAGAGGAAATGACAATAGGGCGCCCAGGAGGGATGTTTCTGAGGCTAAAGGACATTTTGTTCAGTCGATCACTATTGACTCAACTACAGAATAAAGGTCATTGAAGTCTGGAGTTGAACAACTGCAGCATTTGGCTCCAACAAAACCCTGTTGCTCTGCTCTCATCATTTTCAGAGGATTACCATCATATTCACTAATTAAAGGATTAATGGAAGTCTTATTCTCGGAGGTGCTGTAGTCTTAACGGGATCCCACGGCATTTGAGCTTTTAGTCCACTGTTTTCCTTCACCACACACTCCATGAAGTGGCAACAGAGTCTCTGTTACCAATTAGCTGAAGCACACAGCGCATTTACTTTGTCCTCCCAGTCGTGATGTAAAAGCACTTTGCATCTGCTCCTTTTCGTTGTTGTGCTGCTCCGATGCTCCAAGGACACTTGGCGCGCACGCTTTCCTCCCTGAGCATCACTACACCACATCACAACCTCAGTCACAAACACAGCGGGCAAGAAGAACAAGGGCACACTGAGTCTCTGTGATAGAGAACGCACAAGTAGTGTTTTCTGTGATATTGAGAAAAGAGCAGGGTACAAACTAAGATATGGTGTAGAAAACATGTTTTGATCCAGTTAGCTCTTTAAAAACAGTATAAAAACTGTATTCCCAAACCTTCTCGCTATCAACTCATATTGACAACATTAGTCCTTCAATGTACGAAAGCCTACAGATATGAGCATTAAATGGACCAATACCGACACAACAGCTGACTTCAGGCTTCAATCTGGGTTCTTATTTTTGGAGGTTAACTGTGTGGAACTCTTGAGGGACTGCTGTGACCTCCTAGCAAGTATCCAAGCATTCATTTCAAAACAACAAGTTGACATGGCCGGAGCTTTGAGCAGAACGCCGGCTGTTATAATTTCCTCACTACAAATGTTAGTGTCACTAAATTTAAGCTACAACTTAAACTTTTAAATATCCATTATGTGGCAATCTGCGCCAATTTTTCTGTAGCTGTGAGGACCTACTTGCTTGACAAAAATGAACTATGGGATCTCTAAGTGATCTTTGCCTTCAAATACATTGGGCTGTGACGGTTCATGCATTCGTACCAAACATCATGGTATGGAGGTCATAATCCAATGCATGCAGCCACGCTCAGAATATGTAGACTAATGCTTGTAATGCAAAACCACAGTTCACAAGTGCGACTTTTGGCAGATATTTTTAGCCATAAGCTGTTAGCAACATGCCCCGAGGTTAGCATAACAAGCAAATTGGCAACAAGTCAGTCACACCATGACATGCACAAATGAGGTGGCTGTGGCTCAGGAGGTAAAGCAGGTCGTCCACTAATTGGAAGATCAGCAATTCAATCCCCAGCTCCACCAGTCTGCAAGTATCCTTAGGCAAGATAATGAAACTCTATTGGTGTGTGAGTTTATTTAACTGAGTAGAAAGTGGTGTGTGTGTGTGTGTGTGTGAATGGGTAAATGTCACAGAGAGTGTTAAGGCACTTTGAGTGGTGAAAGATTAGAAAGGCACTGTACAATGTAAGTCCATTTAACAAATGAAACAGGACTGGAGGACATGTCTGAAGGTTCCAACCCTGCTTCCCTTTGCTCCTAATTTTTTTCCAGTCGCCAGAAAAAAATCTCCTACGGCCCTGATAGCATTTTCCCCACAGACCACCACTATTATAGAAAGAGACATCTGCAAAACTGCTGACAGGACACCTTGAACTGCAAACAACATCAATTATGACTCTGTCTATTACATTTTTTGATCCACGGTGGTCTAATATCTGTAAAACTTCACAACTCATTACATTTTGGACTAAAAAGTTGTAATTTCTGGATCCAGTATCTAGATCTAATAATACATCCATGGTTCCTGGTCAGCTACAAGAGCAAAAGAGAAATAGTTGTGTCAAAGAAAGGGACGATGTGCCGGCATTGCTCCACCATTGTAGGAGATGTGAATGGAAACACATTGGACATGCTGACCCGCTTTTGATAGCATCACCCAGATGTGCCAATCACCAAGATGATAAATGCTTGGGTGCTTTGAATGTTTTAATATGGCCAATATGGAATACATTGAAAAATCCTATTTATTGGTCTATGTATTTTAGTATCTTTAGTTTTATGGCAAAAGGTGTTTTCAGTTTTAAAGACCTGTTATTGCCTTTTAGGTAAGTGTTCAGTGTTTTATTCCTTGGCACTCCAAGCCCGTATTCTTTAATCCATCATCCAATAAAGCTTTGCACACCTGTTCATTTCGCATTTTATTGCTCTATTTGTTGCAGAAATTCACAATACGAGACAAAAATGGAAAGACACATCTGCTCCTTTCTCTCAACTGGAGTTACCTCCTATTTGGCGCCACGGCTACCTGAAGGAGCTGAGCTGTCCTCCCTCACTGTCTCCACACTGTCGCTCTGTCTGTGTCTGTGTGCGCTCATCATCCCCTATCACATCCTCCTCGTCACCATCATCCACCTGTACATTACTATCTAACCTGCTGAAAGTGAGCTATGAAATGATCTCTTGTTGCAGATGACTGTGTCCCACAGGTTACGCCACACTGCTTCTTGGTGAAATGTTCCTTACTGTTATAATAGAAATAGTTCACCAAAGTTGCCAGGGGGCAAATGTTACCTCACTCCCCAGCAGGAGGATTTTGTCTGTCTTTGACAGTGTCTGTTCAAACTAAATGAAAAGAAACATACTATTCTTTTATATTTGTTTTGTTTCTGCTGTACCGAACTCACACTGAACCTTGGCTCCTAAAGCAGGGTATGAACTTGACTTCAGTGTACCTTGACATCTCCATTCTGGCTTAGTAGACTGGGGCTTGTCAGCGCTCCCCCACAGCAAGAAAACCATTCTATGGCTTCACTGAGCTGAATTTCCTTCATAAATGCAGAGAGGTTCAGTCCAGCTGTGCAGCCACTATTATTACTAATCACTGCATTCTGTATTTTAACCGTAGCCATGCATTTACAGCATAAGCTGCAAATGAAAATGACCTGGAAAGTCAGTGTAGCACAACAGATTTCAGCCCTTTGTCTTCTATCAGATGGGCTAAAACAGCTGCGTACTTGATTAAAGCTATTCAAGGCACCCAGCAGGTGCATGCAGTAAAGGTGTCTAAAATGCCAAGATGAGGAATCTGTCCTTAGAGGTGATGGTAGCTCTGACGTCAGAAGGTTTAAGATATGTTCAGTGCTGTCGATGTGGCACTGTTCTTACCCTTCAAGATGATGTAACAGCATGAAAGGCAAAATCCAGGATGTCTTGTTTAAATCTCTGCAGCTGCAGAACGCTACACAGGCTGCATGTTATCAGAGTCTCGATCAGAACAGAGCACATCATCTACTGTACCACAGTGACAATAACTGTCTGATCCTGGAGCGCACATTTACTCTCCTCATCAGGTGTCTTTGTTGCTCGCAGGCAGGAGAGAAATAAAAGCTTCAGGGTATCAATATCAGACAGCTAGTGCTCTTTTACTAGTTTGGGTTAAACCACTTTGCTACAGTTGGTTGTAAAGCTGAAACGATTAGTTGATTAACTAATTAGTTATTTACAACTGTGTTCATGATCATAATAAAATCATGAGTTTTGCTACAGTTGTGGTGTGCTACTGTGATCATGATCGTTTGGTGTGAGGCGATCATAAAACTCAGTCAGTGCTGTCTCAGTCTGTTTCTCATCTTGATCCAATAAAATCAAACATTTTTAATATTATGGTAAGTTTTTAGTCCTGGCTCATGCAAACAGTGAAGTTCAATGATGCGAACATCATCAACAACCAATAGCTGAGCTCTCTCTAGCACCAAACAGGAAGCAGCAAAGTGGGTAGACAGTTAACATGGAGGGGAGGCACAAGAACAAGCCTCTGTTACACAAATACAAGTTATTATTATGGATTATATTGATGACGTTTTTTCTGACATGTAAGTAATTGTCAATACGTCTTTTCAGTGTCTTCTGGTGTACATGAAGTGTTAAGTGATAGTAAACTGAACATCTTTGTAGTTTTAATTGTTCTGACATGACAATCAATTATTTCTTAATCAATTATGTATGGATCAAATGATTTATCAATAAACTGAGAGACTACTCTAAAGATTAATTGATGATCAAAAAAGTTGGAGTAATGCCGGCTGGCTTTGTGCACTGTTGTTTGTTTGCAATAAAATATGAAGCCATGAGACAGAAAATCAAAGTCAGTCTTGAATAAGCTCTGCTGCAGCAGATAAAAATGTTAGATGTGTTGTTTTTCTAAACATTCTGTTTAAAAAGGAGCTCCTTTTCATCATAGATTTTATTTTTTGAGTTTAATTTGTCTCTTTGTTGATGTTACAACGTAACGTGGGATGTTTTTTTGTGTGCTTCCTTTGAAAATGTCCAAAACAAGAAGGTTCTCACATGTTCTACAACTAGAAAATGTCCTGTTTTCTACCTGCTCTGCCTCAAAGCACTGCTGCGTGACAATTATTAAAGAAAACAATGCAGTCCTACTTCACTCTAAACAAAGCTTTCAACAACACTGAAAGTGGAATGAATTAAATACAACACAGCTTCATGGAGAGCTAGGATTTAGTTTATGAAAGAATTACCACCCCTAAAATAAACACATGGAACACATGAGCAGCGGCGCAGTGACATCTGAAAGTGTCTCCACAGAAGAGCAACACATGCGCCACATTGAGCAGGATGAGCGAGCAGAAAGAGTTAGCCTGCAGATCCCCCCACACAAGCAAAACACGGAGGCAGAAATCTGCCATAACACCTTCAATTTTTAAAAAGCAAAGACATCTGGATACACCACACAGAGAAATGCTCTTAGCTTTTCAGCAGGGCTGAAGAAAAGCTGCAGTAAAATACAGTCCAATTCCTGAAAGGACCTGAGGACTCCATTATTTAATATAGTTTCTTGACCAGGGATTTCTTTAACTTCTTCAACCAGGGACCTAAACCACCACTGCACCACATAACATCCTACAACAGTTGCTTTTCTCATCGATTGATGTGCAAATTATTCACACAGTACAATTCAAAACCCATTCGCAACTGAGAAACAGCTCACATTAAAGATGATTGTACACTCTTAGAAATAAGGGCTCCGTTAAGAACCATTTTCTTCCAAAGAAACCTTTTTTGAAGATGGAGTTCTTCAAGGATTATTGAAAGCACGAGTGACACAAGATTCTCGCCCTTAAATATTCAAATGTTTACTCGTGTTTCCAATGGTATTTTTAAACGCAGACGTATCTGGAATCCCCTTAATTCATTTTACTTGTGTTATAAGTAAAATTACATTGCTACCTGCCTTGCGTCTCTGAGCTCTAGGCACCTGGCGAGTAGGAAAGCCCCCCACGTCATTTCCACTTGTTTCCCATTGTCCAATCCGATGATTTGAGAGGCGGGCCTTCTGCGATGGTCATGACAACAAGTATACAGTTGATAAACAATGAAGGGGGAACTGGTGGTAGCGGCTGCTGGATACCCAGAGCTGTACGACTTTATCCTCAGCCTTTCCATATTAGTAACTAGCCACTAATTACAGTGAAAATACGCAGGTAGTTTTAGCTTGCCAAAATAAACAGTAGATTGATTACACGGGATGGTTAGAGTAAGGCGGGGATGGGATGGTTGCCTGGCAACAATAAGGTGCAACATATTAAATTTTCTAAAACACACACAAAAAAAAGGCAGTGCAGTGCGCCTCACGTTTGCAACCTTCTTCTGGATATAACCCCTTACGCTGAGTTCTAAGTAGAACCCTCTGAAAGGGTTACCAATGGAAACTTGGAAACCAAAAAGGGGTCTCCTATGGGCACAAGCTGAAGAACCCTGTATGATTCAGGTTGTCACTTTTATTTCTATGAGTGTACAGAGAATATTTACCTTTTTTTCACTACTATTCAGAATAATTGCTAAAAACGTGATCATCAGTATGCTTGCTGCTGATTCACTAATTGATTCATCAACTACTCGTATCAGCTCATGAACCCACTGCGAACCTGAACCACACGCTACAACACCATATCCACCTATTCTGGATAATAAGGAGCAACTTTTGCAGAAAAATAGCCGCTGACATTTAGGTGAGTGGCAGCTGCCCTCTCTTTCTTTTGCCTCTGCCTCTGACCTCAGGGCCATGTTTACCGTGATTATTATCATTAATAGACTGAGCTGTATGCGGAGGAAAGATATGAGTCCAGCCACAAGCTACACTTGCAATCAGTAAGGTTTTGACAATATAAAACCAAATATTAAATAATGAGTTTGACTAGTATGTGTGTGGTAAATGGTCAGTTAATTTGTGGCTGGTAGCAGGTCCCAATCCTGTCTTCATAAATTTTAGTGATGTGGTGAATCTCTTGTTTTCATTTGGATCAATATCTGTGGTTTCCAACCATCCATTCATCCAGTTTCTACATGTGCTCATTCTGTTCAGGCTCCTGGGTACAGTGGTGATGGAGAACCTGGAGCATTTCCCGGCATGCACTGGGCAAGAAACACCCTGAACAGATTGCCAGGTCTATCACAGTCAACCTAACCTGCATTTCTTTGTTTTAAAGGAGCAGGACATCTGTGTAAAAACAAGGAAAACACACTAACTAAACACTGAACGCATTCTTGGACTGCCTTCAGAGTTTAAAATCTGTCGTTCATGGACCTTAATTCCACCGCCATTGTCTTGCCAATCTCCCCACCACTACAAACAATTTAATCAACCGCTGCATTATAATCCTGGATATCCACAGTTTCAATCTATTTGCAGTGTTGTGTGTACAGCTTATCCTACTGTACACAGTGTCTAATTCTGTACTGGGATACTACGATCACCATGCCTGTTATGTAAAATCCTCTCTGCTTTTGTCTCCCCCTGTGCAGCATGATCATATAATCTGTTTTATTAACATTTTATCTGCTCTTTTACTGACTCACCTATAGTGGCTGTAAACTGTAGCTGCCACCTTAAATCTCCTACTCCAGCGCTACATAGTGTCCCCTCAATCCTACTGGTTTCAGGTGGAGTACAAAGAAGCATCTCTGCCAAACCTCTGCATCCCTCCAAGATTACATAACTTCCCTTGGCCCTTGAGCGGCGATGGCAGCGCTGTGATGGCACAGAGACATGCCCAGGTTGAACAGTGGTGTGTAAAATTGATGGCAGCACATCTGGAAATCTCTCAGCTATCAGTGTAAATACAGTGTGGTCACAGTTTTGTGTTTTTGCAGGCAGAGTACAGGCAGAGTACAGCGTACTACCAGCCTGCACAGTAGTAGTAAGACCACAGGAGGATACAAACTCTTTCTAGGTAAGTCTTGCATAAAATTCACACTTACTAACTACCACTACATATTAGCATCCAAAACAACCCTCCCCTGGGTATTTAATGGTGACCTATGAACCCTGCAGCGATGCAGAGCAGTGACATACCATCAAACCTGCTCCAACATACCAACACATCCCACACCAGTATCCAACCTCCTGACCTGCACCAAAGTGCATTCATAAATACCAGCACATCCTTCCCCCTCAGCATGTTTACAAATGCCATCCCACAGCAGCAGCAGCACCAGCAGCACAGCCTCTACAGTACTACTCCATCTACACCCCCAACCTGCCCTAAATGACTTGACCACTACACCCCACGTCACCCATTCACATCCACAGACCTTGGTCAGTTGTGCTATCTTCTTGCTCATCTTCAAATGCAGGTCTTGAGTGTATTCCAGCGTCAAACTCCCGTCGTAAAACATGCTGGACGTTGGAGAGGGGGTATATTTGGTGTTGCTAGTCGAGGTGTTGTACGGAGGCTGCCAGCCTGCCCCCGTCGCCATTTTCACGGGGAATAAACCCAAACGCGACGCTTTCAATTGCAATAAAATGGAGCAGCGGCTGCTACGCGTTAAATCCTCCCATTGTTGTGTTTGTGGTTAATCTTCCGTTTCAGCGACACGGAGAGAGAAAGATGGGGAGCAGGGACAGCGGGGCGCGAGACCGTGCCGTCGCACGCATCCGCAGACGGGCGCGAGCGCTCGGAAGGATGAGAGAGGCGGAGACGCGCGCCAGATGCTCAGCCAATGGCAGGTTCAGTGGGCTGTAATGCAGCCCTCTATGACTTGTTCTTCTTATGTGGATGCTCAACTGTTTCATTACAGTCAGAGAACAGCCGACATGTTGATGAACACGAGCGTGTCATGTTTTCAGCCTCAGCAGTATGGAGACAGATTTGTCTCAATATTATTTGTGTAAGGAGATCGACAGTCCCTGTGTCAATATGTGATCTGTTATAACAATAATAATGAAAAAAAAAAACTTTCACAATTATAAAATTAGTTTTGAAAAGTCAGAAATTGTTTTGCAAGTATAAAGTGGATCTGCAAATTCCCAAATACCACAAATAAAAAATATCTGTGAATACATTTATTTAAAATTATTTAATATTTAATTCAAAATACTGTCAGTATCTTTTAGGAATTCATTTTTTATGCTTGTGAATTTGCACACTGAATCTATTTTTTTTCTTTTGATGGGATTTTTCAAATTTGTGTATTTGCAGATGTGTTTTATATTTGCACAATATTTTTGTGCATTTACATTTTTTTCATTTTTGTAAAAGTTTTTTTTTTATATTTACAGATTACACATTCAACACAGATTGTCATCTCCTCGCACAATTAATATTAAGACAAATCTATCTCCATACACAAGCCTTAAAGCAATACCTTCGGATGTGAAGTTTAAAAAAAAAAATTTCTGTATAAAATTGTAGATATTACAGTTATTGTTGTGAGCTATTGTGATAAAAATTATTGTCAGGTAATTTATTTGATTTGTTTTTAATTGTCTGATTTTATTTGCCTCTTTGCAGTCCTAAAATATTTGGATTGTGCTTCAACCTTGTAAATTTGCTTTGTAACTTTAAAAAAAAAAAAAAAAAAAAAAGTTCCGCATAAATAAGGTTTATTGTCGTTGTTGCTTTTATAAGAAGATAATGTTTGAACTGGAAAAAGGTTACAACATTTTGTGTACGTGTGGTATTACACAAGAAAATTAGCAAAAATTTTACTAAACACTACACTGATTCTGAATGTCTGTAATTGATTTATTGTTTAAAATATAAAGTTATTTTCTCCTTTATTTAATTAACCAAGCAATATAACTGACAGTTATTTCAAAACTTACAAATAAACACGTTGCAATAAAAAATGAATATGTAGTTCAGGTAACAGCTATTAACGTAAAGGGGACTGCTGCTAGTCTCCATTCATACCTTACTGCATTACATCACTCTGTGGATGCTGAAGCTGTGATTAATCCTGCACTGACATCTGCTGGTGATATTTATGAACTGCAAAATAATTATTAAAGGATCAGTTCACCCAATCAGCAAAAGACATAAAAAATAAAGAAAGGCCTTGCTGCATATTAAACATTGACATCAAACATGTTCGTACTTCTAGTGGTGTCTGGGCATGTTTTTGGTTTATAAGCAATATTTTTGATATCAGTCTCGGTTATTCCTGCTTCCACTGCAACTTGATGGAGGTGAGTGGAGTTTGTGGTGCTCACAGTTATTTTTCCAAATGGGTTTTATCGTATATATGATTTTTTCATATATTGTTTAGACCCAAATATCCTATTTCTGTGTGTCAATAAAGTAATAAACTAACTGTATAATCCTCAAACACTGACAACCATTTTCATTGGAACACTCTTTAAAGATAGCTTCTGTGTTTTTCAACAACAACTGTGTTTTGAGTCTGGTGAGTTTGATGATGGTGATTGTTTCTGGTGAAACAGAAAGCAGCTTACATTTTAACAAAAAGGTCTATCTGTAAGCATTTTTTATATGTTTCCAGATACAACAATCATAGCCTGTCAGTGGTAAAAAAAAAAAGCACTTTTAGTGACAGAAATTGATAGTGCATATGCGTTGAGTGGTTACACTGCAGCCCCCGAGCCACTGCCAACTGCAGCATTCTCACTTTACACTGAACCAGTTTCAAAACTTGTTATTCCCATTAGTCACTTGGACACAAAAACATAGGAAAATGTAGAATATCAAACTTACCTTTGACTCCAAAGTACTAGTCCCTATGAAAAATGAATGACTGCACAGGTGTACATAAGTCTTTATGTGCATGTGTATCAAAGATAAGGTCATACATCCCCTCCTCAAAAGATACATTATAGCATTGCTACAAACTTGAGTCTCCAGGCTTGACAATTTCGCTTTATCAGTAGAAACTCCAGTTAGCTCTCTCCACAGACCAATCTATGACTGGTGTAACAGTTACAACTAATTTTACATCCCTTTGTGCCAAATTTGGGTCTAGACACTATTTAAAGTGCAGCACTGATGTCTCTGCTGAGTCCTCTTGAGTGCTTTGATCAAACAGCAGAATGCTTTCAGATGTGTTCACAGGATACAGCCTGCGATGTGACTTTCCATCCATTTGGCTTAGTACTAAATCAAATACATGTGCTTCTGATGCCTCCAAATAACTCAAGATACCAGAACTTATATATCATCATATATCCCTATGGTGAAAGGGTTAAAGTGTTAGTCCACCCAAATCACAAAAATGATACACTTTTTTTAATTTATTGATAGTGTGCTATCCACCATTTTGGTTTTATGCGTTGAGGGTTTGAGACATAGGATCCTGTTGTCCTGAAGACAGAAGCTTTTCCTGAGCCTCTAAGTGCTGGCATGGTATAACTGGTGCCTTCTTCCTGACATTAACAGTGAGAAAAGGCCATTAACTGGGTGGTTGGGGTTCTTAATGCCTCTCCTGGCCTTATTTTGCTGCACCTGGTGTATTCATCTTTCAGGTAGAGCAGCACCTACAGTGTGTTCAGCTGAATGAGCCACTCTTTGCAGGGTCTTGCAGTCTGGTGCTTCCTTCCCTGCTCCTTCCCTAAGTCCACTATCATCTCCTAGTACAAGAGTAGGTTGTTGTCCAGACACCAGCGGGTCAGGTCCTCAAATTCCTTCAATCTTTTCATTGTTATCTGTGATCAGGCCCACCATAACTGTGTCATCAGCAATCTTCATGATGGTGTAGACCTCAAAAGTGGCTACACAGTCGTGCATAGGTGAAGATTTCAGTGGGGGCGCAGAGGTAATGTCCTCCTAAATATTAAGAATGTGTGCATTTGTATGCCCCAGTAGATAGAAGATATTTAAGCCAGAAATTGATTCAGAAAAGGCACATATCGGTGCAAGAAAATCCACCAAAATGCAGGATATTAAGTGTTTGAAACAAAGTTGAAACATAACCTATGCCTATGCAGTTGTGTGTGAACAGGGAGTATAGCAGGGGGCTCAAAACGCAGCCCTGGGGTGCTCCAGGGGTAAAGGATGAGGGTGGAAGAAGTATGTCTACCCACTCTCACCACTTGGAGTCTGCCTGTCAGGAAGTCAAGGGACCATGTGCGCAGTCAGGTGTTTAATCCCAGCTCCTTGAGCTTTTTGACAAGCCTGGAGGGAACTATGGTGTGAAACGCTGAACTGCAGTCAATAAACAACAATCTCATATGGCTCCCCTTTCTTGTCTCGATGAGGTAGGGTGGTGTGGAGGAGGTGTGCTAAGGCGTCTGTGGTGCAGCACTGGATGAAGCTTGACAACAAATCAGTGAATCAATCCACTCACAGGCTGACAAATGCTGCTTTTCTCAGACTAGATGGGGTCTCCTTTTTATTGTATCGCCATATTTTAGCTTTAAGTTGCACTTTTTTATGTCTAAGATTCTCTTTTATGTCTTTTTTTACATATTTAATGCACATTGTTGAAGGTGTTGATACATTACCAAAAACTGCTTCTCTGTGACTGTTATGCACATGACAATAAAGAGTTTAAACTTCTGGGTGCAGCTGGAGGTGCAAACAAAGTCAATGACCAGGCAGAGTTTTCAAAAAGTGACATTTTGCATCACTGGAATTCTTTAATTTCCCTTCACTTCAGCTGTATGTCCTGTAGAGGGCGCTATTTCCTTACTAATACAACCCATGGCCTCCACTTGATATTAAAATATGATCACTGTTCATTCTTTCAACATCATGGCCACAGTGCAAGAATCCAGTTTTGTTACATCAGGCTAGTAGTCTTTATTTTCCCCAGCTACTGCACCCTGACCAACACCACCCCAGACCCCTTTCCTCCACCTTGCATCTCCTCACTTGATCGAGACCGTTCTGCCGCAATGCTTTAGTGAAGAGCTCACCACTTCCCAAGCGATGGCACTGGCAGGTGTGGACAGCTTAATTTAGCTTAGTTTTATCTGCAGACAGTAGCTCTGGGCTTTTGTTGCTCCCGGCATTGAGCCCGCTCGGCTAAAAGCAGTGATGTGCAGACACAAGCTTCAGTTCGTTGTTGACTCAGCTGCTTTGTTTTCTTTCTTACTGACTCATAAATAAACAATAAACAACCAACTTTGCTCTTGGGTAGTTTACTGTATAACAGTGCACCAAACTATACGATGGTCATGTTTTGTGTGCAAAGGCTCAACAGCTGTAGTTTACATGCAGTAGAGGATGAAATAAATTGTTTCCCTTTGAGATGTTGTGAAGTTGAGGTCTACTTAACTTTCCACTGCTGGGAATAACAAGCCCGTCAGGAATCCTGAGGCAGCCATAGTGCAGCTGAGTGTGAAAACGTCTCCACCTTCAGAAAAAGCACCTCAGGATTTTCAGTTTGGATACAAATAAAGTGTTTTTCTAACCAATTTCTGTGCTTGAATGACTCCTGAAGGCTTGAAGCGACAGAGGTCTGCCTGTGTGAGATTAGTGTTCCCCTCCAGTTCACTTCACAGTGACAGCCTCAGCCTGTCCAGGCCACACCCAAAGGGCACATCTGCGGCATGAGGACATTTAATATGGACTTTACTAAGCTGTAAGCCACATCCAACACTGTTTCAGTTTGTCTGGATTCTGAGTGGGTTTAAGTATAGCATTATTGGTTTTGTCTGTGGTTAGTGTCATGGAGGAGCTAGGATGATATAACATAAGCCCTGTGTTTCCTTAGTTTCAGAGGCCCAGCATAAGACACTAAACAACAAAACCATTTGTTTTTACCAGGTAGTTGCTGTGTTTCAAGCAGCTTTTTAGGCATACCAGTCACAGTTTTTCCTATGTCTGTTAAGCCCCCAAACATCTGTATTTTTTAAGGGCCATCACTGTTTTCCCTGCAGCATTTTAGCCCCCAAACTTTGGGTGTTCTTTACAGACTCATCGCTCTTTCCCTAGCTGCATTTTAGCCACCAAAGTTGGGTGTTTTTACGGACCGCATTGCTCTTTTCACCAGCGACTTTTCAGCCCCCAAACATGGGTGTTTTTAGAGAGCAGTCGCAGTTTTTCTTACAGCTGGTCAACCCCCAGATATCTGTGTTTTTTTAAGGACCATCACTGTTTTCCCTGCAGCATTTTAGCCCCCAAACTTTGGGTGTTCTTTACAGACTCATCGCTCTTTCCCTAGCTGCATTTTAGCCACCAAACTTGGGTGTTTTTACAGACCCATTGCTCTTTTCCTGGCAGCTTTTCAGCCCCCAAACATGGGTGTTTTTTAGAGAGCAGTCCCTGTTTTTCTTACAGCCGTTCAACCCCCAGATATCTGTGTTTTTTTAAGGACCATTTTAGCCCCCAAACTTTGGGTGTTTTTACAGACCCATTGCTCTTTTCCCAGCAGCTTTTCAGCCTCCAAACACATTTGATTTTTAGAGACCAGTCATTGTTTTTCCTACAGCTGTTCAGCCACCAAACATCTGTGTTTTTTAGGGACCATCACTGTTCTCCCTGCAGGATTTTAGCCCCCAAACTTGGGTGTTTTTACAGACTCATTGCTTTTTTTCCCCAGTGGCTTTTTACCAGGACATTGCTGCTTTTCCATCTGGGACTGTGCCCCTTAAGTTGGGTATTTTAAACCAAGACGTGATCTTTTTCTAACCCTAAGCAAGTGGTTCTTATGTTTAAACCTTACGCAAAAGTGTCTTTGCTGTAGGAACAAGTCAGTTCACCGTTTCCATATACTTTAATACCACTTAAATAAACTTTTTCCCGATAGCAAAGAGTTAACTAACAGATCCAGTTGCTGAGTTCACACAGAGCTTTTATAGGTTACAACAGGATGAAACGGCTTGTGTTAAATGAAATGACAGTGGGAAACAGAGTCGAGCCACAAAACACATAACCTGTAACAAACAGAACAGCTGGGATCCTTGGAGATGAGATGGGATGACATATACTTAATTGTCTCCTTGGGGAAACTTATCTTGGGCTCAGCATCGCTGCATCACAGAGCAGTCATCTCCAGCAGCATCCTTACAGTTGTTCAATCAGTCATTCATAGTTTTACAACTGTGGTTTCTACTGTAGGGGGTGTATTATCTTTATTAAAGGACATCCATCCATTTGTTATCTGTAGCTGTCTTTCTAGCTCATATTGGTGGAGAGGTGGGGTGCAACCTGGATAAGCCTCCAGTCTATCAGAGGGCATGTGAATTCCTCTCATGGAGATCACATTTATCACATGAGATCACGTGGGAAAACTCACATATGGACAGGAACATGGTGTTTTTGGATATTTCACATGTGTAATGAATGAATCAGTCCATCACAATATTTATCACAGCTCCACAGAGGAGATTTTTTTTTTGTCTTGGTGACACATTTTACAGCTTCAGGTGTGAAACATTGCAGACTGCTGGAGATGTTAATTTGTAAGAAACACCCAAAATCAAGACAATATACCACTTTACTGAAATATGCATTCATCAATACATCAAAGCATGAGAGGTGAGGAGAGACTGCTGGAATTTCAAATAGAGACACACAGAGGTGGATGCGCCGGTGGAGGAGACAGAAAAAAAGGAGAGAGCTAATGGAAGGAGAAGGAGAGAGAAAAGTGTTTGTGCACAAGAGGACGAGAGAAAGAGAGAGGGAAGGGGAGGAGGAGGAGGAGGAGGAGGAGGAGGAGAGGGGGATTGCATTGCAGTACACCCGTGCGTAAATGTGACCATCCTCACCGCGGTCCCTCCATCCATCCATCCATCCATCCCTCCATCCCTTCCGTCCTCCCTCCTCCAGCCTCCAGCGGCTCCTCTCTCCTCCTCTTCTGCACGGTGGTCGGTGGTCAGATTCCCACCGTGGAGTCCCGGGTGTCTCGGCTCGGCGCCCTCCTCCAGGGGTTAGGAGGAGGGCCAGCCACCTCGTCCAGGTTCCTGCCGGGCTTCGTGAGCACCGACAGCCAAGGCTCCGAGCGGCGGGAGAGACGCGGCTCGACCCGCTCTCGGATGCCGGTGATGCGGGGTCTGATTGCGCCACAGAACACCTTCTTGGATACCATCGCCACTCGTTTCGATGGGACCCGTGAGTACATGTGAATTATCCCTAATCCCTTAATTTCATGGTGCGCAATGGAGGTTTCACGCAGTTTATATTTCACAAATTAGTTTATAAACAATATTTAAACTCTGAAAATGCAAAGTCCTCCAAAAACCTGTAAAGTGCATAAAGAGGACTGTCGACTGTTGGACTCATGAGCTGATAGTTTGATGAATGGATTATGATGAATGAAGCACAGACTAATGTTTAACATATTAAGAATGCATGAAGTGCCCACTTGGTCACCCAGAAGAATTAACCATTGTCTTCTGGTCCTCCAGAGCCAGATGCAGAAATGAATGACATAGGCTAGTTTGTCAGTGAGTGCACAAAAATGTAAATGACTTTATAAAAATTTTCTTTTTCCTTTTTCACATTAGTGATAATTTACCCTTAACCAAAATATGCAACTGCAACTGAGAAGTGTCAGTCATTTCAAAAAGTTACAGTTCATGTGGATTCAGTATGCTGTTTATTCAGTTACACTTAATTTATCATGGCTGGATTACCTGTTATGGGGTCCCAAATTAGCTGCCAGGCCCATAATATCCCCCCCAACGATGTCTCCCACATGATGTGCAGTGTTTTTTGTGCTGGGTCAACTAAATTGCCCAATACATCTTGGCATTGTACATTTTTGCAAACCATACATTGGATGTGTTAAAACTTGATGGTTAACTTTTGGTTAGGCTGGGGCACATAAACGACCTGGTTACGGTTGAGAAAAGATCATGTTTCAGCTTAAAATACACTGTTGTTGGAATGCAATCCCCGCTGAAAACGTATTGATGTCTCTGTAAAACACAACTGTTTTTAATGACACTATCCCCACAGGAAATGCAGTGCTGTCTCTGTAAAAACAACTGCTTTTTGTAGCTCCGTCCCAGCAGGAAATGCACCGTTGTCTCGGTAAAAAAAACAACCGCTTTTCGTGGCGCTATCTCAGCAGAAAATGCAGCGTTGTCTCAGTAAAAAACAACTATTTTTCATGACCATATCCAAGCAGGAAATGCAACATTGTCTCGAAAAAAACCCAAATGCTTTCCGTTTTTTTCCGTGGCACTATCCTGGTAGGAAATGCAGCGTTGTCTCGGTAAAAAAACAGCCGCTTTTCATAACACTATCCTGGCTGGAAACGCAGCGACATCTCAGCAAAAAAACAACTGCTTTTCTTGGCACTATCCCAGCAGGAAATGCAGGGGTGTCTCAGTAAAAACAACCGCTCTGTAGGACACTATCCTGGCAGGAAACACAGCGACATCTCAGCAAAAAACACAACTGCTTTTCATGGCACTATCCCAGCAGAAAATGCTGCGACATCTCTGTAAAAAACAACTGCTTTTCATGGGATTCTTCTGGTGTCTTGGCTGGCTGGGTACATTAAGCCGCTGTGTGGAAATGTGATTAAACACATTCCTTTGGGAATCTGCCAATATAAGCACAAAACTTTGCAATGAAAGTCCTGAATTTAGACTTTGATGCATGGGCCCTTTTAAAAAACAGACCCCAAGATTAGGTAATGAAGCAGGACCCACTTAACAGGCCCAAGGGTCAGCTGACACCACACTGTAGTGGCTCCCCAAACAAAGTTTAAATTGAATTCGCTCAAATCAGGTGAAACACCAAAGCAGTTACCTGGTTTGCCTGGCTGAAAATCCAGCCTTGCATACAGTACTGTGGATTGAAATGTATTGTTTTATATTAAACACTAGGACGATATGAAGGAAACATTTCAAACTGTTACATCAGCTACCAAAGACAGCATGGATCCATTCATCAAGTAAAGGTGGCACTATTTTAAAAACCTCAGAGGTTTAGTTTTTTAACTAAAATCATCACCATGACACATAATACAACCTGTACTGTAATTATTATTCACCTGTTTTCATACACAAATCAGTGGAAAAACCCCACACATCAGTCTACCCTACATATACAAAGCCCATGTAAATGTACACAGAAATCACTGTCAATCAATATGCAAAATGCAGTTATCATGTTTAACACTGTTACATAACACAGTCCTGAAGGCGCAAACTAACAGGCAGGACCGAGCAGCAGACAGACTGTGTGGATGAAGGATATACTGTACCAGGAATCAGAGTGGGATCTGTCTATTTTCTGAGCAGCAAATTAGATTACCGAGGCATTCCTGCTGCAAGGTGCTACATGATTACAGCGTGCTGTGTGGAAATCAGTCATCTTCAGTGGCATGTGTAGGTATTTGATGTGTCTTGTGTGTCCCCTGAAGGCAGCGTTTCACAAGATTGCATTAATTCAATTAGAATATTTCATTGGGTGTCAACAGTGATCGGCTTTTCTCTGATCTGAGAGGGGAACAGATTTCACTCCTCTGTGTCTGATCAGTTCTTGCAGCTTCCACGTGCAGGGGATCTTCTCTTTTTGCTACACAAAATAACATTATCCTAATATTACCCATGAACTGAACAAATTAACTGACTAAAATACAGTCCAACACGACTGGTGGGCTTGTCTTGACTTTCTAGTGGTTACACAAGGATCAGACGGCACTGAGTAGCAACCCCCCACACTTTATATTCCAGGAGCGCCCCCCACAAGATTCTCCAAGGGACACAGCCCACAAAGCCCATCCTCAACGGGCAAACTCCCACGAGCCCTCCGCTATGTATGATCACAAGTTAAAAGAGCTGGTCCACTAGACCGCAACCAGGACTGAGTACACATTTTGAATCTGACGTTTGACGATCAGTTGGATTCTCCTATCCAGCACCTCTGCTTTTTTTCAGTAATATTTTATTGTAAGGAACATTAGGTGTTCAGTTTTTTCCCCTCCACCCACACTCATCCAACCAGCCATAGGAGAAAAAATACATCCCAAATACATAGCATCCAATAAATGTTAAAACGTATGATACAAATAGAACAAGTGCTCTTAAAGGGACTGTTCACTCCAAAATCAAAATTACATATTTTCTTCTTAACTGTAGTGCTATTTATCAGTCTAGATTGTTTAATAACACTGTTAGTAAGTCAGTGTAAGATAAGAGAATCTGCCACAGGGGCCTCTTAATGATTCCAAATGTCCCCTCACTGCGCGCTTGGGTTTACCAAGCTTGTTTATAAATGTTTTATCAGATTATTTGTCCCTATACATCTAAAAGTTGTGTTTCTTGCTCCAAGGGGACACAGATAACAGCGAGTTAGAATTAAAGAAGCATCTTATTGAACCCTGATTAAACATTAAAAATCCCTCACGCCCGTTTGTTTATTTGTATAACTCATGATCTGAACAAACTGCAGTGAATGAATGAATGGAAGCACCTCCTCATGCTTGGTGTGAGAAAATGAACACTGGATTCATGCTCATGTTGAGCTCTTCATTCTGCTACAAAAAACAATAGGGGGATTTTAATGAGGAGCTTCTCCTTTAGCTGAGCTTTACAACTGTACATAGCTGACTACAGGGCGCTGCCAAGGAAGTGTGTGAGGGGTGGAAGGGTTGAGAAAAACTCTTTGTTTTTAGTTAAGATAAAAAAAAAGACTCAAACACAGCCACAAATGGGCAGGGAAAGATTAGAGATGCCACATTAAATCATCACACTAATGACTCAAAGCTGTAACAGTGCAGGTTGAGAAATGCCAAGTCTGAAGCATCGAGGGCGGCACTTTAAGTCCCACTGTGACCAAACCTTTGTTTTATTTGTCACTCTGCACACTTAATAACAGAATACTGAGCATGTCCGTCGTGGCAGATAGCGACTAGAAAGCAGCTGAGCAGAAAAGTATTTTCAGGTCTGAAGGCTGGGATCTTCCATCTTTGCCATACAACATTAATGCAGCACGATAACCAGCAGGACTCCAGGGAAATCTCTCCAGATTTCTTTTTCTTATATTGCAGTAGAAAGCCACAGAACGAACCCTTTCACTCAGAGATATCTCAATACACGACATACATATTAATAAGAACAAAGGTTACAGATTTTAATTAATCACTTAGGGATGGCAATGTTGGTTGGTCAACACTGTCTAGACTGAAAATGGGAGGATGTTGTACAGACATTAACGGTGCCCAGGAGATGAAGCTTAACCATGTCTGCAACTGAGGTTTATTTATCGTTAGGATAATTTTTTGCCTTGTTAATTGATTGCTGAGCCTGTAAATGTCAAAAAATAATGACATATACCCAGAGCCCACAGGGATGTCCTTCATTCATTTTGTCGAACCATCTAAAACCCCAAAGGGAGTCAGTGTACATGAGAAACTGAGGAAAGCAACACATGTTAGCACTGGACGTGGCAATTTCCAGGCAAATCAGTAGAATGTATGTTGGCTTTGTATGTTTCTGCAAACCACAGATACGTTACATTAGGCCCACATCACTTTGGGAATGTTGATGCACTACATATAAAATGTACAAATGTAATGTAATGTAACCTTGGTTTGGAAAAATGTCCAATGCCAAGATGTCCTCCCGGCAACTGGGCTGCAATCGTCATACTTTATAGATGAGTTATACCAATAATCAGTGTCACCTTAGTCAGTTCAAACTCTTTAAATTAAAACTAATTAATGCCTTTATCAAGATATGTAAGTCTATTATTCACTGGTCATACAGTAGTTTTGATTGGGTGTGGACACAAAAAAAATGTCTGTAAAAGTGAGCATACGAGACTGAAGAGTGACTTCTGAGTGACAGATTCTTGTGTTTCTGTCAGGGGAGTTCTGGCACAAAGCTGTGGGCTGTAAAGTTTTGAAGCTGATGCAGAGTAAAAATGTGTTTTCGGTTCAGATTTAGGTAACACATCAGAGAGCTAGTTTAACAAATAATCATCAGGCCGTCAGCGTTTAGCTCCCTCATTGTTTGCCAGATTTATTTCCTATTGTACAGACTCTTACTTTGAAAATGTTATGTTTTCTTCTCAACCATCTATGATCTATTAATGTGATATTGTAAATGGATGATAGATGATTGGTATTGAATAAATACATTATACATGTACTGCCATATACTCCAGATTCATTTTTGAAGCATTACAAGTGTAGATTTTTGCTGTGCACAGGATTCAGTGTACATTTTTTGATACATTATAGTAGTCCAATTAAAGGGACAGTCCACCCAGTATCAAAAACACATACATGTCTTCTTAACTGTAGTGCTCTCTATCAGTCTAGACTGTTTTGATGTGAGCTGCAGAGTGTTGGAGATATCAGCTGTAGAGGTGTCTGCCTTCTTTTGATCAGATGGCACTCGGCTTGTGGTGCTCAAAGCGCCAAAAAAATACATTTGAAAAACTCAGCAGCAATGTCTCTTTCTAGAAGCTATGACCTGGTTACTCAAGATAATCCACAGACCTTGTTGTGAGCAGTTTTGTGTGGGAACTATTTTCTTTCTTTTGAATTATACCCGCCAACCATATCACTGAACAGAAGGAGGTGTGCATCTACTGCAGGCATGTCCAAAGTCCAGCCTGGGGGCCAACTGAGGACCATGGACTGATTTTAAATAGCCCTCGACTTGTCTTTACGTACTTTAAGTGGACCACCACACAATATTTTGGTAATCAATTAGGAACTATGCAGGTGGAACTAATGTGTTTTCATAGGCAAAGACAGTAAACTTGCAAATCAACGCTTACCTAGCAGCAAACATTTCCTCATAGGTAGTCGATATGGCTCAGCTAGCACCACTGAGCTAGTTCATCTTACAGCTTAGCCGTTAACATTTACATCTCGTGCTGTCACAAACGTGAGGCTTTCGTCCATGAGTAGATGCACTCTTCCTTCAGCACGGTGATCCATTCGGTGGGTGTACTTCAATAGAAAGAAAATAGTTCCTACATGAAACTGCTCACAATAAAGTCTGTGGATTATCTTGAGTAACCAGGTCATGATTTCTGGAAAGAGACATTGCTGATGAGTTTTTCAAATGGATTTTTTTTTGGCACTTTGAGCACCACAAACCGAGTGCCATCGAGTAACATTATATTCGAGAGAAGGCAGACATCTGATTTTGGGCTTGAACTGTCCCTTTAAGTGTCCATGGAATGAATGCAAGTCAACATAGTGTCCTTAAAAAGTGCTCTAAACAACCATGTGTGGCCTTTGTGAGTGTGTTTGGCTTACATTGTGCACAGTAGTGAATGTATTGTGGCGGGCTGTCGCTGTCAGCTTATCAGCACCAGGGTTTATCGGGGTTCCCTAAGCTGCTCGGGGCCTGAGTCTGAGTGGTTTTGTAGTTTCAGCTCGCACGTTATTACACCTGGATCATAGTGTGGAAGTGACAGGCGTGCCTCGCGCCTGCTGGGGAATGTGCAGAAAATGAGTACAATAAAGGAAAATAGGAACACGGCAGAAAGCCAGAGTGGAGGGGAAATAATGGAGCACAGGGGCTGTTTCTCTGAAACCAGATCACGTCTTTGGGGGAAATGGCCACTATGTACGCATAATGAGCAGGGTAACCTTGCACACAATGTTGAGGCAGGGGACATCCAGGTGCTAAGATATAACTCTTGGTGCTGTGTCTCTCCTATTTTAATGATATTTGTGTGAAACACTGCTCCTGTGCTGCCTGTATATGAACACACTCAATTTTTATATTCAGTGTGTTTTCTCTACTCAAAAAATCCACACGCTTGAATATTAGTAATGGAAAAAGAATGACAGATGATGAGACTGACACAGCGGTGCAGGTTGTTGTTGTTCGACTTACTGTAAATAAGTAAATCAGAATATGATTTTCTTCTGCAGCTTCTGTGTCGACTGAAAATGACAAACAGATGAGTCACTCGCTACTGACTGGTTAGGGCAAAACAAAACAAAACAAAACAAAAAAAGCCCCCTACAAGAGAGAAATCAGTAACACGGACCACAATGTCAGGCTGAAGAATGAAATGAAATGAGCTAGTCATTTCCTGTTTTGACATGATAATGCCCCCGTGCACACAGCCAGGTCTATAAAGAGATTGTGTTGGTGTGGAGGAACTTGACTGGCCTGCAGAGAGACCTGACCTCAACTCTGTAAAACACAATCTTGTAGCTGAACGGGAGAAAATACTTGCAAATAATGCCCATGGCTTTGCCTGCAACACTGACATATGAGCTTGGTTGCTCTTCTTTAACATTCTCCTGAAAAGCTCTAGTGTAAGAAGGCCAGTAAAAGCACGCCTTAAATAAAAGCACTACCCTTCTTTTTATGCAAATCGTGCACACTGCTCTTAAATATTAATATATTCCTCTTTCTACCAGTTAATCATCTCAAAAGTACAGGCCTATTTTTTTTTCTCTGGGAGAAGTGATTCATGAAATCCTATTATATTCTGTCACACTCTTCAAAATCGACCATCTGCGTCACTCTTATGTTCAGAATCTCAGACCGCCTCCCTCCCCTGCTGCCTTGCAGTCGACGCCGCTGCTGCTGTTGTCACTACAAATCCATCTGGCTGTATATGTGAGTAACACGGCCTCACACTTGTTGCATCTCGAGTCCCACAGTGGTCCGTTGTTGTTAGGGTGAGGAAGCAGAGCAGGCAAAAAGCAGCTGCACAGAGTGTGTGGCCTTCATCGTGGACATATGAGATGATAGACTCACAACATGATCCTCCATCCGTTATTGTGGTTGTTGGTGAGGTACATTTGCTTTGTGGAGCAAAACCTACAACCTGACATTTTACTATGAATGGGGTGCAGAGAGCAGCAGAGAGGAGAGCAGATTTGAAATTTGACAGTAGCATCATGATTGGCTGAGAGGGATTGTGGCAACGTTTGATTGGATAGCTAGAAGAGCTAACACCCATAGTGTTGCTTTGCATCTTTTCATCATGCAGGGATGCCGTCAAATTTGATTGCAACACTTATTCACTTATATATTTTTCAGGACTTTTCTGCTTTATTACCCATTTTGAAACATCTGTTACAAAAGCAGTCAATCATAATCAAACATAATAAGTTGTATTACTTTGATGTAGTAATTAAAATAGTTACATTATTTATTACATATTTAACAAGGTAAGGGGCACCATCTTGTGAGGTACTCCTTCTGTTATCCCTATTATTACCAAGTACCATAAACGCACTCAGTCCAAAAAGGAGATTTACAATGTCCTGATATGCGAGTGGAGTTAGTGCATTGGACTGTAATTGAGCACTGGGCTGCTTCATATAAATCTGTACACTGTATATTGATTAGTTTGTTCAAATAACCCAATCACTACAGAAAATGTTGGCATTTCTGCAAACCACTGGATAGAAGATATGTTGAAACTTAGCATTTTCTTACATTTCAACAGCACTGTGGTTGTTGTGTGGTGATGTTTAGGCACAAAAGATCATGTTTGAGCTTTAAAAAACCTTGTTTAGGTGCCACAGTCACAGCTGCAAATGCAGAAGTGTCTTGGTAGGAAAACAGCTGCTTTTCTTGGCACTGGATAAACAGACAGGTTACAAAAAACACCTACGTTTGGAGCCTAAAACGTCATGGAAACATAGAAATGACTCACTAAAAAACAACCGGTTTTGTCTGTTGTTGGTCTTGAACAGTGGTGTCTTGCCCAGGTGTCATACCATCCACAATTCCCTCCACTGGAGTTGCTCCCCAGCTTCAAACCCAGCAGATGTTGCAGGAGCATCATTCTGTCAGTTGTATTATTGTGATTCATAACTTGTTGTGCTGAGAAAATGTGTGACTTCCCATGAGCCCGCTGCAACGAGCGGCAGTTTGTAGCTACTCCTTGTCTGAGTGGTGCTTCGATGAGGTTCGGCAAGAGCGTTTACACTGGACACTTTATTAATGCATGAATTATTAAATTTGATTGTTCCCGCTTCATCCCCGTGCAATCCCACTTTCTCTGTGTCTCGGTGAATTTGTCTCTCACTCTGTCTCCCCCTTTCATTCAATCACTGGCTCGCCTGCTCTCTCCTTCTATATTGCTCACATTCTTCAAAGTGAGCGCTCCAGTCCTCCAGATTCATTTATGTATGGACTTTAATGATCTCAGTGGATTGAATGCCTTGGCTGTGTGAGTCACCTATCATACTGAATTTAGTTTCATAATGAATTATTCAAGATTGTCCCCATAACTCAGGCTGTCAAACCATTTGTCAGAGCTCCTGCTCATATCATTCTGGCAATCTACTAACAGACAGTATGCTTACATGCATGCTTTTACTTCTGCTGCACACACCAACCTCTCCACAGGAATCATTACACAGCATTGTGAAATATGGGTTTTGGAACATCACTGAGCTGTTATGAGAAAAAATATCATTTTTTACACTTATTTATGTCTGATTATGAGTTACATGTTTCTGTTCTGCAAAGTAAACTCCCTATTTAATGTTGCTGAGGCTGCAAAAATTACTCTCGCAATCTAAATCTGGGATGTTTGAGCTCCACAGAACAGTGTAGTTTATTTGTGTAGCCTGTAATCGCAGAAGATGGAAATATTGTAGAGGGCACAGAGGCAGAGAGAGGTGGGGAATACGCATGGGAGGAACAAAGAAAAAAGAAGAGATTATTTGAAGAGAACAATAGCGGGAAGTGAAAAAAAAGAAAAGAAGATGAAGTGAATATCATTGGAAAGCAGCAAGCATGTTAAATTCTCCCCGAGGAGGAGCTCTTCAAAGTGAGCAGAATTACACTGAAGCTTTTCGGAGTGCAGATGCAAACATAAAGCGAGGAGGAACACCGAGGAAAAAAAAAGAACGCCGTGCATGAAATTTTAATTGTGTTTTCTTTGAGTTGGGATGACATGTTAGTGAACTTGTAGGTGATGACCTCATGGTTGAGGAAAGCATGTGATTGGATGTCTAACAAGACTGGCACACGTCACAACTGCAACATGTTCATCCTGCTGGATTAATAATACTAATAATGATAATGATCATTTGTTTTAATTCAACTAGTACACCTCCATAGAGGTTTGAGGGATGACAAGTGAGGTTAAATGGTATAGTCATACTGTTTGTTTTTTAAATAGTTAAATCCATTCATCAGTTCAGTCATTAATTAAATTAATCATTAATGTATCCAGAGGCTATTGATTTAAAAACATTTGTCTTACTTTTCTGCCATGCTTTCCCTGTCCTTTTACCGCCTGTTTCCATGGTGCCATAACTGTCTATATGCCTGCGTGTGCTGAAGGCTACTCCTGGACTGTTGTGGCTGACTTGGGCTCACTGCGTCATCTTTAATATTTTTAAGTGACAAAAATACAAAAAAAAAAAAAAATGCTGTGACACATAGCATACATCATGCTGGTTCAATCTGGAAAAAAAATGTCCCAATATTGCCAATTTTTGTTCCATTTTACCTGAATGCATTAAGTAGTACTCAAATCCATTCCCATAAAAAGTAAGTAGAAGAAGATATACTTTATAAATCCCTGAGGGGAAATTCAATTTGTTTTCACTCTGGTGTCATATACACACAGGCCCGAAATACACACACATACACAAACAGGACTTTTACATGCATTAAATGGAAAGATGTTAGAGCAAGGGTGGGCCTTGGACAGGCGCCCTGAGCAGTCGGGGGTTCAGTGCCTTGCTCACCTTAGGTGCCCAGGAGGCAAACTGGCACCTCTTCAGCTACCAGATCACCTAGTGGACACTGTCCCACCTGCATGACTTGTAGAAACTATTCAACCAGCGCCATCATCAGGTCAAACTTTATGTTCATCTGATATAACGGCAAATGACCGTCAAACTAGCTAATTTACCATCATGGCTAATTAGCAAATATTAGCATGCTAACACGCTAATTTAAAGTTGTGAACAGCGAAAGAGGTAGCTACAACATTTTACCTGCTGTATGTTATGTCAAAATTGTCATTATGACCATGGTAGCATGCCGTCAGACGCAAATGTACCTGTCTAATTCGGAAATGTCTGCTAGCTAACATGCTAACATAAGCTGGTGAACCGAGAAAGAAGTAGCCATATTATGCCTGCTAAATTTAGCATTGGCATTTAGCGAACAAGCACAGCTACAGCAAGCCAACGTGCTAAAATGAGCTGATGAACCGAGAAAGAGGTAGCCATACCATATTACCCCTGCCAAATATAGCATGGTGATATTAGCATTTAGCGAACAAAAACAGCTATAGGAAGCTAGCAAACTAAAAAACCGGTGAACATGGAAAGAGGTAGCCATATTTTAACGTTACCTGCTAAACATAGCATGGTGACATTAGCATGTAGTGTAGCAACTAGCACAGATACACTAAGCTAATTAGATGCTAGCATGGCTGTAGACTCTAATTTTCAACTCAAGCATGTAAATTTATTTGAAACCGTAAAAACTGAGACAAGAATAAGGTTCTGAAAAGTGAAAGTTTCAGTTTATGTCTTTGTAAACCAACATAAGTGACATTTTTTTTAAGTTTTGGGTGAATAACAATAATAATAAAAATACTAACATCACATTTATCACATCTACTTTTGTTTTTCGGGTGACACAAATCCACTTTCCATGAGAAATCGAGACTAAAAATATATAACACACAACATTAATTACAAATTAGAAGCTAGGGATGCACAATAATATCAGCATGTCCTCTGTATTGACTGATTTTGGCTTTAGAATGACCTATCAGAATCTGCTGACGTTATTTTTCTTATTTTTCACTATTATATATAAAAAAATCCGGCAAAAAATCCTATATTGTGCATCCCTATTAACAGCAGTTCTGAAAAGTTGAATTTTGCTAAGTGATTGAACAGGGACAGATTTGTGCAGTCTCAGATGTGTTTAGGGGGAGCGCTCTAGCAGGAGTAAATAAAACTACACTTATGTGTTCATGTTTCTGGAGACCCTCTGACAGACCATCAAACATCTCTTGAGCTGGATGTTTGTGGTCCTCTTACTGTTTACCATCTTTACCATCACCATCTTTAGTTATGCTTTATGCCTACTCTGTTTCCCTCTCCTGTGTCTTGTCCCTATTACCTCCCTGTCTTTCCTTCAAACAGACAGTAACTTTGTCCTGGGGAACGCTCAGGTCCAGTCCCTCTATCCCATAGTCTACTGCTCCGATGGCTTCTGTGAACTCACCGGCTTTGCCCGTGGCGAGCTGATGCAAAAGAGCTGCATGTGTCACTTCCTGTATGGCAGCGAAACCAGCGACCGCCTCACCTCTCAGATGCAGAAAGCTCTGGATGAACGTCGGGAGTTTAAGACTGAAATCATTCTGTACAAGAAGAGTGGTAAGTTGGGATAGCTGCAGGATATTGTCAAGATAATCATGTTTAATACTGGCAGTGTCAGAGATGTCTTTTTGTCAGACCTGACATGTTTGGAGATTGCAGGGTAATTTCTTTTAAGGCTGGAAAATTCAAATCTCTTTTATTTGATCAGGCTCCAAGTTCTGGTGTCTGCTGGACATAGTGCCCATAAAGAATGAGAAGAGCGAGGTGGTTCTGTTCCTGGTCTCACAAAAGGACATTACAGAAAATAAGGACCTGGACCATGGCAATGAATCTGAAACTGGTGAGAGAAAGCATGAAAAATATAGTGAGGCATTTTCCAATTCCACTGTAATTCACATGAAATGATCCAACAGAGGGTTTGCAGCTGGGGCAAAAATCTATCAGCAGACATGACTGGTGTTGTTATGGAGGGGGTGTGGGAGCCGTCACCAAGCAAATTACCTGTTTTCCTCTCTCAGCAAAACAGCACATCAATTCTTTTGTTCAGATTAATGGTTAATAATAAATTACAGTTTCTAAATCAAAGTGTAAAAGCCACAGATTTATACACAGGCAGTTTCTTTCACTATTTATCTCTAGTTTTGTGTCTTTTTTTCAGATGAGGAAACTGGCCTGGAGATCCGCCAGATCAGCCGCCCTCCAGGCTTCAACATGGAGCGCCGCCGCAGTCGCGCTGTCCTCTACCAGCTGTCTGGACACCTACAGAAACAGGACAAAACCAAGAGCAAGCTGAAGATCAACAATGTGAGACATATTGTCCTACATACCGTCTGTCCTAGTTAAGACTTGACCTGCTGTATTTCGTAAAGCATAACACTGAAAGTGATATTTTTAGAGGATAAATCATTTGAGTACAGTGACCCCATGGCTAATAAGGATTACACAGTGTAGTGCAGATTAATTTTGAGGACTCGCATTTTCTAAAATGGGCGATTTGCATGTCCAAAAGTGTTGTCAAGGGCATCAATTTGCACTAGTTTCTCTGTCAGTAAGATGAAAACTTGTAAATTCAAGCAACAGGGATGAGACAAAATGTGCCCTTGCAGTGTTATCTTAATGACCTGGGAATTAAGAGGGAAGAAATTAGCATAAAAGCTCTCATTAGTCATTTGAATTAATCATGAGGCTGGCTCATCAGGTGCTGTATCATGTTTAACAAGTTTCATCCTCTTGCATCAGCTAACTTTTAACTTGATGCTCAGAGACACGTGTTTTTTGTCATGACATAATGTGTTCATACATGGCGTGCATAGGCATAGATTTTGGGGGGATGCAGGGGGGCACACCCGTTTTATCTTGACAGAATTACAGACATTACGCCCATTAATTGAAACATAAAAATTCACCAGAATGCAGGAAAGTAAATGCTGACTCACAAATTATTTGTTTCTTTTACTAATGCTAACGTACGTGACTTTACTTACTCTAACTGAATGACACCCTACCACGCTTCTTTTCTTAAACCTAACCAAAGTAACTTTCCTCACTTGAACCTAACTTGTTTATTTCTACGTTAAGTACGTAACCTTTCATGAAGTACATAACGTCAGCCATGGGGCACTAATCTGTTAGATATCATACAAACGGTTGTATGAGAATACGTTGTTTAGATATACTGTGAAGGCAACTTATTTTTGATTACTTTCTGTTTATGTTTCCATGTTTAACTAATTTATTTAATTTAATATTAAACTACTAGGAGTAGCAGTGCTGCTAATGATGTTAAAATATTTATGCTGGCCTGGCTGGTGGAGCTTCTCTTAAGCTACAGGGCTCCCAGTAGATAATAAGACAATCTATTATTAATCAATTTACACAGAAAATATACCCTCATATAGCTAATATGTCTTTTTCATCAATGTTTGTGTGTGTGCTTCCATACATCACATCAAGAGTGTTCTTGGAGCCAATGCGAACCCGGTCCCAGAGTACAAGGTGGCAGATGTCCAGAAGTCCCGTTTCATCCTCCTTCACTACGGTGCATTTAAGGCCGGCTGGGATTGGCTCATCTTGCTGGCCACTTTCTATGTTGCTGTCACCGTTCCTTATAACGTCTGCTTCACTGCAGTGGAAGTACGAGAGGACGGCGCCTCAGCAGCGCGTAACCCTCCAAGTGTCAGCGATATCTTGGTGGAGATACTTTTTATCATTGGTAAGGCTGCCTTAATTTTTTTTCCCTTGTTATCCTGAGGATTAAAATTTATTAAGCTTAAGCTACACAGGTAATACTGGAATCAGTTTATTCTTGGTTTTGGTCTTCTCATGGAATTTATCAGCAATAAGAAAGAATATCACCAGACTCATCCTTTCACCTCTCGGCTTCTGTCCATTTATATATTTTTCCACTTTCTCCTAATATCACTTTAAGGGGCACCTCCTTCCTGGTTTACAATAATAATCCAAACAAGCAGCTCTGAAACCACCACTCCTTCTCTCCTAATTGGCCCAGTTAGCCGCACCATAGCCTGCACTGCCTCCAACTCCTCCTCTTGACGCATAAGAGCGGTATGCTAATTGGCCCTCCTTAACGATCTCCACATTCTTTCCTCTGTATCTCACCCCGCTGTCTCCCCTCCGGCAACCAAGTCCACTAATCCCGCTTGAGGAAGGCTTGTTAAAGCAGCTACAAGGGTCTAACTGGTTATAAAATAGTCTCACTTTCATACTGATGCTTCTATATGACCTACATAAGCAAGCAAGACCGTCAGCAAGAGATTGGATGTTTCCATATAGTTGTTCTTAATGCCTGCCCCCTGGTTGGATTCCCCTCAAAATCACATGGGCAAGCAGGCTGTAGAAAATTGTATTTTTGACATTATGTTTTGTGGTTATGGATGATATTCCTCCTCCATTCAGTGGAGGGCTCAACCAGAATTTAGCTGCTCGGCTGGCAAAGTTCCTAGTCTGATGGCTCTGTGAAGATCTGGGTAATATTTTTACTTGGGAAGTCAAAATGTTTTGGCTTCATGCGCCACTGAGCAACTTTCATAGGAATTGATGGGGCCCCCTCTCCAGTACTGTATCTAGTTCTTTTCTTACATACGTGATGGAATTACTACCTCTTTTGTCCAGAGAGGGCGCCAAAGGCAACACAGAATGAAAGGTCCTTGTTGCTGCTTCAAAGTCATGTCTGTGGGGTAAAGTTACATACAGCCAGCACCATGTTAGCTTAGCTCAGCATAAAAGTTGGAAAACTTGTTGTTTTGTGTGAACAAACGAGATATAACTGATGAGCTTTGTGTTCCAGATATCGTGCTCAACTTTCGCACCACCTTCGTGAGCACATCTGGCCAGGTCGTGTACGACGCCCGCTCCATCTGCATTCACTACGTCACGTCTTGGCTGTTTGTGGATCTGATTGCCGCGTTGCCCTTTGACCTTCTCTACGCCTTCAATATCAGTGTGGTGGGTCTCACACACACGCACACTGTTCACACAAACAGCTATACAGGTCTGCTTGTTATATAATGTGTGCACATTTGGGAGAGTGCATATAAATCCTACATGTTTGACTGCTTGCACTTCTGCTTGCCTTTAGGTTTGATTTATGTGTATGTGATGTATAGGCAGAGGCTCTGTGGGCACTCACAGTGGTAATAGACATCATTCTTTTATCAGCTGCACTCTCCTGCTGTTTGGTGCTCACTCAACATTAATTTAATAAGACCATGAAAGAGCCTGCATATGCAAATGTTATGCTACAAAGACGAGGCAAAGAAAACTGAGAGCTAATAAAACATTGTTTTTATCTTCAACTTTGTGTTCATAATTTCTTGAAATCCTGCTCTCACGATTTGCTGTCTTTGCTGCAAGGGAAGAAAACTGAGAGTGTGAGCTTCAACAAGAAACTCATTATTAAGCAGCCAGTAATTAAGCTGATAAATGAGTACGCTGAGGACAAATTACAGGTAGAGGCGAGTAGATTAGCCAGATGATGCTGAGTGCAGAGCCTGCTAGCTGTTGTAAAGGATACAGTTTGATAGATAATGGATCACTGAATCTGAAGGGTCACAAGATGATTATATTGTAATGAGAACAAGGAAAATTCTCCTGAAAGCAAAACTATGTTAATTTTTCAGACTTTTGACTTTACTTTTGGCTTGACAGCAGGTCATGTGATAAGCTTGCAGTTTTTTGCTGCTGAATGGGCTTCAGGTAGAGCTGGATGTTGGTGTAATGGGTTTAAAGAGACTACTGGGTGTGCTCAGAAACAGAGGGTGTTTTTGTCTGTGATTAATGCTGGAGTAGAGAAGAGATTTTACACAACTGTGCACAGAATTAAATTCTCTGAATGGATTCATGACCAAATATCCAGAGAATTAAATCCTTTTGGAGAGTAATCCATCTTTGTTGAAACCAGAGCTATTCAATTAACAGAGCACCTATTGAGCACCAAAACATGCAGGGCATTGCAATCAGTTTATACGGAGGTGAGGGAGGAAATCAATAAAGAGAAATGTTTGATGAGGACATTTTTACTGCAAGACCACAGGAATTCTTTCAGTAGGAGATGATAATGGCAGCAATGTTCTCTGAATGGTTTCTGTGTCTTAAGCTGCAACTGAAATTAAAATAACTCTAAATTCATCTTGAGCTAAATTTGGTGTCCTGGTCTTAGATGGATTATTGAACGGGCCTACCAGACACAAGCCCAAGGGCTCGACCCCCTGGCCCTCACCTGCGAAATGTCGCTCGGAGAGACACGTACTGATGTAGCAGACACTCAAAAGGACAACAAAGAGACACAAAACAACTACAAAGAGATGCAAAACAGCTGAGGAGACTTTAGTGACTGCTAAGAGATACAAAACAACTACAAAAAGATTCAAAACGATTACAAAGACTGCAAAGAGACTCAAAAAGGCCACCAAGAGTAAAGAAACAACTACAGAGAGACACAAATTAATGATGAAGAGACACAAAACAACTACAAAGAGACTTAAAATGATGACAAAGCAACACAGAGAGACTCAAAATGACTGCTAACACACAAAAACACAAAAGTATTACAAGAAGACTCAAAATTTCTACAAAGAGACACAGCAACTACAAAGAGAATCAAAATGGTTGCAAAGAGACAGAACTACAACGAAGAGACTCAAAACAACTACAAAGTGACACAATGTGACCACTATGAGACGCAAAACAACAAAAAAGAGATGCCAAATGACTATGATAAGACACAATACATCTACAAAGAGATTTAAGATGACTACAAAGCAACACAGAGAGACTCAAAATAACCACTAAGAGACACAAAACTACTACAAAGGGACACAAAATGACTGCAAAGAGACACAGAGCAACTACAAAGAGAATCAAAACAACAACAAAGAAATGCAAAGCAAGTACAGAGACAAAACATGACTACAAAGAGACACAAAACAACAACTGAGATGTCTTTAAACAACCACAAATAGATCCAAAG
Source organism: Epinephelus fuscoguttatus (assembly GCF_011397635.1). NCBI lineage: Eukaryota > Metazoa > Chordata > Actinopteri > Perciformes > Serranidae > Epinephelus > Epinephelus fuscoguttatus. Next base: position 15,392,463 of record NC_064775.1, read on the forward strand.
CAACACAGAGAGATTCAAAATGACTACAAACAGACACAAAACAACAACAGAGATGTGTTATAACTACAAAGAGATGCAAGACCTCAGCAAAAGGCTGAACAACTGTAAAGTCTGTGTCTTGCTCCAGTGTAGGAAGGTGGTGGGCCCTCTGCATGTTTGTGCTCAGGTGCCCATTGTATCGTCATCCATTCATGGTCCTGGAATATTTCTAATCCCATCTGAGTGACAAGGTTTTGACCGTTTTTCTGCTCCATGAATGAGAGGGTGGGGCTTGTTCCCCAGTGATACAGCGCACTGTCAAGATGTCTGATTAAAATTCTTAGTGTGCATGAGTAATTTCTGATGGGCTCCGGATGGGTAACTCTTAAAATTAATCATGAAATATGGTTGTGATTAATAGTCTGCAGTACCTATCCAGGAGTAACTAATCTCATCCCACTGAGCTCCATTTTGTGTATCATGTGTTAGATGTGTTCATACCTTCAAATTCATGACTCCTCTCTCTCTCCCAGAACTTCGGGGTTCACCTGCTGAAGACGGTGCGCCTCCTCCGCCTCTTGCGCCTCCTGCAGAAGCTGGATCGTTACTCTCAGTACAGCGCCGTGGTCCTCACTCTGCTCATGTCCACGTTCGCCTTACTGGGCCACTGGATGGCCTGCATCTGGTACTTCATCGGACGCAGCGAGATTGAAAATAATAGCCCCGCCTCCTGGGATATAGGTTTGTGCCTGACCTTAATCATTGGAAAGATGGAGACCAAAACGAAGATCATCTGTGTCATTTTTACAGATTCAAAGCAGATTATGAAGACATGCTTGTATACACTCAGCGTGTGGTGTGTGTGTCCTTTTACTGAGAAAACACTTCTAATTATGGAGATCTGTTTCCTCTCCTACTGTGCTCACAACAATACTGCGAGGTGCATGAGGTGATGGAGGCTGTTTAAATCAGCAATGTGGAATGAGACAGGAGGAGAAACTATACAGAGAAGGCCTCCACTGATTCACAGATGTAGATGTGCACAGATGTGTTCATGGGGCGGCTATGGCTCAGGTGGAAGAGCGGGTCATCCATTAATTGTAGGGTTGGTAATTGAGCGAAACACTGAACCCTAAATTGCTTCCGATGAGCAGGGCAGCGCTCCATTATTCTTGCTTAATGAGTGTGTGTGCATGGGTGAATGAGAGGCTTTTAAAGACGCTTTGTCCTCCCCGGCTTCAAAAGCAGGGTATAAACACTATCCATTTACCATTACACATCACAATCAAACTCCAGTGCTTTGAGTCCTCAGAGGAAAAATTCATGACAGCAGCATTCACATTAAAAAAAACAGACATTCCTGGAGGTTGTAATATATAAAAATGTTGTCAGTTATAGAAAATGATATTTAAAAATGAAACATTTTCCTGACTCTTTTTACTCTTCTCATGCCTTAAGGCTTTTGTACACCAAGTCCTTATTTTTCATCTTAACAGGAGGCACAGTATCATTTCATAACTTAAATTTGAACAGGTCCTCCATGACTCTCACTCTCACTCAAAGACTGACACCCATAAACATCCCGAACAACCCAAAATAAGAAGAAAATAAGAAGATACAGGCAGAAGGCAGGGTATGTGCAGAGACAGACACCGCAACACACTGCTTGCGGTCATCATAAGTGATGATTGGAAGGGATTACTTTTGTGTGAGTCTTTGCTGTATGAGACAAGCAGACAAATTTAGAAAGTAGTCAAAAACTTTGCAGCAGGCATACATGCAAATTAAAGCTGACATTATCAGAAAAACTAGCGTACAGTGTGGCCCGTACTCCCAAATACAAAAACACTGATATAATTACTTTGCCCTTCCAGCCTCACTGCTAATGAAGCCTTCTAGTAACAGTAATCTAACAATAGATCTCATTAAACTGACAAACTCTTGTTGCCTGCTCCTCTTCCCACCAGGCTGGCTCCATGAACTGGCCAAACGCTTGGGAACACCATACTTCTTGTCACCGCTGACCTCCCTGTTGGGAGCCTCTGATTTGCCTCAAGGTACCATGACAGCAGGACTGACCAATTACAGCCAGTGGAACGGCTCGGGGTTGAACGAGGTGGGTTTGCTGGGTTCAGGCCAGTGGAACGGCAGCAGGACAAGAGTGAGGACGCCCAGCGGCTCTGGGACGACACTGAGCGGCGGCCCGTCGGTCAGGAGCTCCTATGTGACATCGCTGTACTTTGCCCTGAGCAGTCTGACCAGTGTGGGCTTCGGCAACGTTTCAGCCAACACAGACTCTGAGAAGATCTTCTCCATCTGCACCATGCTGATTGGAGGTGGGCTCAACACAACACCAAAGCAGTCATATTCCCAAGTTACCCTTTTTATATCAATTACTTACCCCATGTTACGTGGAATTTTAGAAGAAAACATCTGTTTACAAACTCTCGCACAACTCATGCAGTATTATCCAAGTCTCATTTATCCAGTTGTATGCTCAGTACTTCTAAGGCGGACAGCCCTTTCTGATGGGGAGCTAAAAATGTTTTCTGGTGCTTTTGTCTCTCTGTCCGTAGCATTAATGCACGCTGTGGTGTTTGGTAATGTGACTGCCATCATCCAGAGGATGTACTCACGCCGCTCCCTCTACCACACCCGCACCAAGGACCTGAAGGACTTTATCCGGGTGCACCGGTTGCCCAAGGCCCTTGAGCAACGCATGATGGAATGTTTCCAGACAACCTGGTCTGTCAACAACGGCATCGACGTCAGCGAGGTAGGAGGGACTCTCTGTACATTTAGTGATTAAATGTAACAGGCACATTTCTGAAAATATTCTGTTAATGTTAGAGATGGGTATATGACCTCTGGGAGTTGGATTGACCTTGCCAGTTAAAATGGGATTGGCTTCTGAAATTGAAAGTGCAAATCTGGTGACTTGCCCTCCTACCAGACAAAGTCACTGAGAGGATTTGGGTTTTGTTTTGGGTTTCTATCACGCTGGGCCAGCTATCTTAATTTCATGGATTAATGACCTCATAGACACTAAACTCACTCTTGATGTGTTTTACCGTGGTTTTAAATCTAGATAATCCTTTTTAAAGAGATAACATGATGGGGGACGCTAATACTTTAAGGTAATAACCCACAACTTTCCCTTGCAACGATTTTTGATTCGCTGCTGTTTCTCATACAGTGGAAATTCATTCTATAGTATAGTATAGCATGGTATAGTATATAGAGGTGATATTTGAGTAAATGTACATAATGGAAAAACCTCATCCATAAACTGTCATGCACGTGTCAGCTGGTTGTGACTATGTGGGAAAGTGAAAAGGTTCTGTTACCTCCACCTTCCCACACAGTCACATTCAAATGATGACACACAAAGGAGAGAAGCCGCCAAAGATAAAAGAGAGACAAGGATTCTCCATAGTTTGCTATCACATTGTGCTTTGTGTATCTTCACTGCAGAGGTAAAATGTGTTTTTCTAAATCCCTTCACAGCTGCTGAAGGACTTTCCCGATGAGCTGAGGGCCGACATCGCCATGCATCTGAACAACGAGCTGCTGCAGCTGCCGCTCTTTGAGTCGGCCAGCAGGGGGTGTCTGCGCTCCCTCTCCCTCATCATCAAGACCTCCTTTTGTGCTCCTGGAGAGTTCCTCATACGCCAGGGCGACGCCCTCCAGGCGATCTACTTCGTATGCTCGGGCTCTATGGAAGTATTGAAGGACAACACTGTGCTGGCCATTCTGGGTAAACAACAAAAAACAGCTGATATTTTGTGTTAGAGGTGCAGTCAGCGATTCTAATTCAGCAAAAATCTCCTCATGGTCTGCTGGCTGTCTGTTCTGTTCGTGTGTGCTAAAAAAAAAATCTGCAGTTCACACACAGCCCTGGCTTGATAAATGGGAAACAAACAAACTATTCCAGCCAATCAGTGACAGGGGCTGTTCAGACGTGTACCAGACAGGGGAAAGGCCGTGGATGTGTAGACAGAGAGTGGGAGGGAGAGGACGCACTGACGGGAGGGTGTATTTGTTTGGGTGCTGAGTTCAAGTATCACAAATCTTTCCCCAAAATCGCTGACTCCACCTTTTAAGTATATTTTTTATAGTATTAAATATGAGTTTAATTTTGATTATAACAAACCAAACTTTTCAAAGATTTTGAACAAATGCTCCAAAAACAGCAATAAGCTGCTGTAGTATAATAAATAAAACTATCAATACCAGACATCAGAAGCCCAAAGTGGTTTCTTAAAATGATATAACATTTTCAGAATCACCGGCCACAATATTAGATACACCTGACTGGTTTTGGGTTGGATCCCCTTTAGCCTTCTGTCTTAATTCTTGGTGGCATAGATTCAACAAGGTGCTGGAAACATTCCTCACAGATTTTGGTCCGTATACAGTAGAGATGATAGCATCACACAGTTGCTGCAGATTTGTCGGCTGCACATCCATGATGTGAATCTGTTCCACCGCATCCCAAAGGTGCTCTATTGGATTGAGATCTGGTGACAGTGGAGGCCACTGGAGTACAGTGAACTCATTGTCATGTTCAAGAAACCATCTTGAGATGATTTGAGCTTTGTGACATGGTGCGTTATCCTGGTGGAAGTAGCCATCAGAAGATGGGTACACTGTGGTCATAAAGGGATGGACACGGTCAGCAACAATACTCAGGAGGGCTGTGGCGTTTAAATGATGGTCAGTTGAACAAGTGTACCTAATAAAGTGGCAGATGACTGTATATACAGTACATGTAGTTTATGCTGACACATTGACAGTGACTAATATATTGACCTCAAAGCTGTAGTTGGTAACTTTTGGAAGAATAACTTAACGTATTTGCTGAAACTGTCACTGCAGCCACACGGCACTACATGAGACAGGTATGTGTAAAAAGTCATCTTCCTCTGCCCTCTCAAATTGTTTGTGTCATATTGTATGATACTGTGTATATGTAGTGACAGTTTCAGCGTATATGACCAAATGTTATTTTTATAAAAGGTACCAACTGTAGCTTTGAAAATGCTCATATTAAATATTTCAAACATGATATAGTATACAGTACAGTACATGCCAAACACACCACTGAGGTTCAGCACAATGGACAGCTCCATTACTGCCTCTGACAGACCTGCTCAGATCCAGGTTAAATAAGTAGGTAAGTACACCAATGGCCCACGCTCCCATGGGAGGTGAGTTTTTGGGTTTGGGTCAATCCTCCTGTTGGGCCTGCAGTCTGAGTGAGTCATTTTGCTACCTGAATCTTGAAGGGCTTCTCTGTCTTGGACTCCAAACCATAGAAGCCCTCCCTAGATTCCGGCAGTAAAGTGACTCAGAAACCAGCGTCTACGAGAGGAAGCAAGAAGAAGATGTAGCAGCCAACCTACACCAGCCCCAAATAATGTGGGGTCAGCAACCTTCAGAAAATAAGAACCACGACTGCAGTGCCTTTACAAGTATCCCGGCTGTTTGCTAAGTGAGAGTGAAATGAATTTTGTTTTCCCTGGGAGAGGTTCATGTTTCATATCAAGATGATGAAAGAGATGTAAGAGACCCAGGTGATGCAGCTTTGGTTGATAAGCTATCACCACTGGACTGATGGTTTGGTGGAGGGATAACAGCACCTTAATTAAAAGCTACACAACACTGCAGAGATCTGCTTCAAAAGGTTTGTTGCAGACTGTAAGACTGAGTTTGTGTGTATGGGCATAAAATTCACAAAATATGCTGGAGCAAGACCATGAAGTGCTTTTAAAGTAATATCCTCGTCTTTGGTCTATTTTGGAGTCTATTTTAGAGTCTGTTTGCAGCATTATGAGCCGAAGATGAGAAAGGGCTTTTACGTCTGAGGAAGTTATTAGACATCCAGCATTTAATCGCCAGCCAGACAGCTTTTATGAAGAGGAACATGATGAAGGGGAGCAGCCTAGTGCTACAATATGATAAAACTGCAATTATTTTCATATTAAACTGCCCCTGTGGGCAAACATGTCACACCCCATCAAGTGAAAGACGGAGTGTGACCCAGAGACTGATGGAACAGTTTGGGGAGCAGCCAAAGGCCCAACAGGGAACCATAAACAGCATTAATTGTTTTTTTTTTTTTTGCCACTTACGGGCAGGGGAACAAACTTTAAACACAACATAATAAACAAAATAATCACTTATTTACACATCCAGCCATCATGTAGCAACATTGTAATTCATTCGGAGTCATATCTTGGGCCTCCTGATAAAGAAATGTCCTCTTTGTAGCTCTGATTTGGTCTCCAAAAACCCATGAGAGAAATATCTGGCTCTTTAGCTCCTAAATGTTTCTCTGTGTTCATCAGATAGTCACTGATTTTGTCCACTCTTTGGTGCTTGGCAGGAAGTGCAATGTTGTTCATAATTGTAATGACAAAAATATAGAATACCTTGATGTAAAGTGCAGTATGCAGTAAAGTGCAGTATGCAGTAAACAACTAGTGACAACTAGGTGATCCCTGCCAGCTGCAGACCACTGTTTCAGATCAACAAACAACTAAAGTGGTTGTTTTTTCGGCTACCCTTGCAGGGCTTCCATTGATGATCATCTCCAAGCTGCCTTTTGTCTCTAAGGGCCTAGAGAAAGTTGTGGCCAACCAGCTCACTAGCTATCTGTCAAATCATATCCTCGCAGACAAATTTCAATCCAGCTTCTGTAAAAAACACTCCACTGAAACCGCCCTCCTCAGAGTCTCAAATGACATCATGATGTCAGTTGATAATAGTCCTATTAGACCTCATTGCGGCGTTTGATATGATCGATCATGGCATTCTGCTGGACAGACTCAGGGAGTGGGTGGGCATATCTGGAAGAGCTTTAAATTGGTGCGCCTGCTACTTTAGGGAGAGAAGCTTCTCTGTAGCTGTGGGCCCTTTTAAGTCTGACCCTTCTGCCCTTTCATGTGGCATGCCTCAAGGTTCTGTCCTTGTGCCCTTTTTCTTTGCCCTACATATGCTCCCTTTGGCCTCCCTCATCAGTAAATTCACAGGAGTTTCCTACCACTGCTACGCGGATGACATCCAGCTGTACTGTTCTTTCAAGCCCGATGAGTTGGAGAAACTTACAGTCCTACAGGAGTGTCTCTCGGCAATTGAAATCTGGATGGGCTGTAATTTTCTCCAACTAAATGCTGCTAAGTCAGAGGTCCTAATCATAGCCACAGACAATATTGCCCCTTGTGTGTCCACACAATTGGGGTACTATAAAGAAAATGTTCGCACCCACCTGAGAAATCTGGACGTGTTATTTTGCCAGTCTATGCATCCTGATAAGCATGTCAAATCTCTCACCCGCACCTGTTTCTTTCATCTCAGAAATATTGCAAAACTCCAGTCCATCATAACCCACTCTGAATTAGAAATGTCTGTACATGCCTTTATCTCATCAAGGCTTGATTACTGTAATTCTCTGTTCACCTGACTCAACAAATCACCTGTCAGCCAACTCCAACTAGTTCAAAACACCGCTGCTCACCAGGGCCAAGAAATCATGCCACATCACCCCCATCCTTGCTGCTCTGCCCTGGCTCCCAGTCCAATTCAGAATTCATTTCAAGGTTAGGTTATTTACCCACAGAGCCCTCCACAGTCACGCCCCCTCCTATCTGATCTCATCCTCCCATATTCCTCCAGCCAATCACTACGATCAGCCAACCAGGAGCTTCTGGTGTTCCCCAGGACACCAGACTAAAGACCAAAGGGGACCGAGCCTTTGGGGTAGTGGCCCCAAGGCTCTGGAACGCCCCCTCTTATTCAGTTTTTTTACCTTGTTAATTTCTAGGTCCTCATTTTATTTTATTTTATTATCTTGTATTTTATTGTATTGTTTATTTACGTAAAGCACTCTGTCCATTTGTGCTGGGAAGGGCACTATATAAATAAAATTTTACTTACTTACTTGCTTACTTAACCTGGGTGTTTTTAGGGGCCCATTGCGGCATTCCCAGTGGCATCTGAACCACCAAACCAAGCCCTGCTTTTCCAGCAGCTTTTGTGCTACTGAATGTGAGTAATTTAGGCCACACCATCTTTTGTGTCTAATCTTGACAACGCATTAATCACAGCACTGTTGAGATACGTAAAGTTTAAATGCATCCGCTGCAAAATAATGTATAAATGTAACGCATCCGTTGTTTGCATAAACACACTGTGGCTTAAAAACTAAAGTAATCCACCCGCCCCACACAGCCAAAACAACTGAAAAAGTCCAGAAAACTGCTTTTCAAATAGTGCAAAATTAACAAACTACAACCATAAACCTGCCTCCAGAAGCAAAGCCTCTCTGGAGCCTTGTCCTACAACACGTACACTCCTTCCATTCTGCATAACACAGATGAAACAGAAAAGAGACACTCAAACAGACTCACAAACAGCTCTGGAATCAGTTCAGGTCCGTATACAGCAGTGGGAGCAAATTGGCAACACTGTTTTTCATATTAATGATCTAACTGCTGTAAATAATGAAGTTACTGCTGCCTATGGAGGAAACTCATTAACATGTTGGACCTGCTGTGTGTGCACATGCACATATGTGAGGGTGTTGCACACACACACCACCTTTTCCTCTCGTGCAGCTGTAGATAAACAAACATATTTCCCGAACCGACATCCAAACACTCTGGCTCTCTTTCTCGTGCTGTAGAAACACTCCTTCAATTTTCCCTGCTTCTCTCGCTCTCTCCCTCTTTCTCTCTCTTACACACACACACACGCACAAATTGTTTTGGCACTGCCACTTTGGATTTACAGCTGCTAAGAAGGCAGTGAGGTAGAGAGAGAAAGCAGAGGAATGGGATAATACAGACCTCCTGTTATACTTCACAACGGTCCATCTGTATCCCATGGTGAACACTACAACACAAATATAGAATAGGCAAGCCATATATTCAACCTCTCTGCTTCAGAGAGTTTTGTTTTTATTTATTTTATTTTATGATTGGCAAAGAAGTGACATCAGGTTAGATCTCTGTGTCTGATGTAGAGTGTGTGTTGTGTTTTGCAGAGTGTGAGGCTGAGAATGTGCTTACAGTTGTGCAGATCTGAGCTCAGCTTTTGCTCCTTGAGTTTCAGGTTTTACTAACAATGTGTTGTTTTTAATTTCAGTGTGTAACCAATCGTAAAAAACATTGGGTTAAGTGTGTATTCCTGCTTATACCTTGGCCACTTGCCAGTGATAAAACCACAGAAATGAGTGCCTTAAATATTTTGGGGAATTGTGCTCTTTAAATGGGTCAGTATATTTAATACTCTCTGTGTTCTCTTGGTGAGGATTATTTATTTTACTGGGGCAACTCATGCTTTGTAGTCTTCCCATATAATGCAGCCATTGGTGGAAGAAGTATTAAGATCCCTTACGACAGTAAAAGTATTAATACTGTATTATGGCTCTTATATCAGGTGCCAGGTTAAGGATCTGACACAAAGTATGTATCTCTACTGTCCAGGTCGGGGCGACCTGATAGGCTCCGACTGTCTGACCCAGGAGGAAGTGATAAAGACTAACGCCTGTGTGAAGGCCCTCACCTACTGCGACCTGCAGTACATCAGCCTCAAAGGCCTCCGCGAGGTGCTCTGTCTCTATCCTGACTACGCCCAGAAGTTCATCACTGAGATCCAGCACGACCTGACGTACAACCTCAGAGAGGGACACAATGCTGAGGTAGGAGGATGGCCGATGCTTTTCTGATCTCTCTAAACGTGATACCTGCTGCTGCCCACTTTACACTTTTGCTTTTAGGAATTTAAAGGGGATTTAATGATTTAATTTAATGTTTTTTGAACATTAAAACACGGAAACTTGTTCTAGTATAATCCCAAAATACCAGTAAATGAGCATAACAGGTCGCCTGCAGTGAAATTCTTAGTTTTGATGGTTAAGCTGAATTTCTGAAACCAGGTGAGCTCCTCCAGCTCCAGCTCCAGCTCCTCCTGGGCGATATGAAGATGTTTCCAGATGGCCATATGGGGTATGTGCTCCCTCCAGCATGTTCTGGAGGATCTCCTCCCAGCTCAACATGCTCTAAAGCATCCTGATCAGATGTCCAAACAACCTCTCTTCCTCACTTATAAACCCTGAGACATTTGAACTTCTTCTGCCTTGGGCAAAAACTGAATTCCAACCCAGTATCTGTGCAGTATGACAGCTAGTCTCTGTAAACTGTTTTGGTGTAAGACCTGTGTCCAGCTTTTTGGGGTTTTCCCTCTGTTCATGTTTTTATTATCACTACATTATCACAGCATAGACTCATCTCATGTTCTAAATGCCTTAAAAACATTTTGGGTAAGATCCACAAGAAGGGTCCTTCTGTTTTTTAGATTAGACTCAGCCATGCAGTGACCTCCTCTACCCAACATTTTACGCAATGCCGGAGTGATGGCTTTGCACTTGGAACGGATTAGCCATCTGGACTGGTTAGTGAGGAGGAAGCCACGGTTTCTGCTTGAGATGCAGCCAACAGATAAAGACATGAGCTAAACATGGACGATTCAGATGCCAGGGATTTACAGATGGATCTCAGCTGTGGCGTACACATGAATAACCAGCATATATAGTGGAAATAACTAAGTCATATCTTTGCTGTGAGTAAGCTTGCTAATTAGAGCAGACGTCCAAGAGAAATATCAGGGGACGAGACGGTATAGCAGCGCGAAAATATTTAAATAATACTTAATTAACATCCTGGATGGAGTATATGGACCGATGGGATTCATGAGATTGTGAAATCCTTTGCTTTTTACACCTTGACAGTTTTGTGTCAGATTCTGAAAACGTACTGACTCCCGCTTGATTATAACTACCAATCCACCCTGATTGGCTGAGTCCACTTAATTTTTGATGATAAACAGCTTATCTCTATAAAAAGATCGAAGAACAAGGAGCAGATGCGAGTAAATTAAAGGATGCAGTTCATTTATGGATACAGGAATAAAGCACGACGCTTGCAGCTATTATTTTAGCCCAGCTGTCAAGCTTCACTGTTTCCATCCAATTTTCAGGCAGGTCAAACAAACTGTTTCAAATTCTATTTAAACTGGGTTTTCTTCCAGCTGGATGTACGCATCAAAATAAGATTCCTGAACGTACAGAAGCAAAAGGAAATGTAACACATATAGTCTGTCAACAAAGTAAAATTAAGCCTTCGCTGTCAATATTGCCTTGTATTGCCGTGTCATAAATTCAGCTGTGTAGCTACTCCATTGCTGTAGCTCACTGTGCAACTTAAAGGACATTTTGGGAAACACATTATGTACTTTCTTGTAGCTGAGATGATCGATGTCACAGTCATGTGTGTTTGACATATAAAGCTGGAACCAGGAGCTAGCCAGGGAGGAAATACAGGGCAGGGGAGAACAAAATTTAGTTGAAGGCGCTATGGGTGACTCAAAACAGTCGACTATTTGATGATTCGGTCTGAGGAGCCTCATTCGACTGCCAGTCTTACAGTCGAAATGTCACACATGCATCATTCCTTTGGGGCTGTATGGGGGTTCTGATTGTCTGATGTGACACAGAATTGCTTGGTTTCCCCCAGTAAATCATGATATACAACCTATCTTGGTATCAACGCAGAGTCAGCTGTTTGTGGCTCGCATCTCTCTCCAAGAGAAAGTTGAAACTTCTGTTTACAACCAGAGCAAGCAAGCAGAATTCAACTAAGTGAAGTGTTCTGTCTGTTTATTGATTTCCTCCACTGCCTTTCAGTCCTATGGACAGCGCTATACATACACACACATCCCCAACACACCACAAGCAGCTCTGGATGGAACACGTTCTGTAATGAAATAAGTTCTTAAGTCAAGAAGACGGATTGTTTAATTGGGAGTTTCAGCTCATTTGTCTGGGGTGGTTAAATTGAAACTAATTTAGCAAATGAGAATATGAGTCTTTTTACTTTATACTTGCACTTAGCTGATGTAGATTAACCAAACTCTCTTTAATAAGGAAAGCATGATTTGCCAAAAAAATTCTGTCTTTGATTTGGTGTAAAAATACCTTTTAAAGTTTTAAAAAGCAATACATTGAAGTGTCTGATACCTGTAGCCACCCTGAGATAAGGTTGGGGTGCGTTAAGGATCATCAGGAGGTTAGTTCTGTTTCTGTGCAGCATCGTAACTAAGTGACGCTTCAGTGGATTTGACTCCAAACACAACTAACTCACAGAAAGTTTGGATTTTTGTCTGTAATTGTTGTGATTGTTTTAAAAAAGCATATATATAAAACTCAAATTTACCCTTAGTGTGCGCAAAAAACTCCACATTCCTGGCTGCACCTTACAAACACAAATAGTTTATATGTATATGCACTGTAGTACAGCGACAGTAGTAGTGCATCAAATACATGTAACATCTTGCGTGCTGTGCTGTTTATATGCTGTCCATTGCTACATGTCATGTGCATACACATGTACAGTGACCATTATTCAACACGCAACACACACGCACACACACACATACACACACACACACACACACACACACATTTCTCTTTCCTTACAGCCACAGAGGCACACACATAACTGGATGATGCCCTTATAGTGGCATGCTGTATATTAGCGGTGGCACGTGCTGCTCACACACACACACACACACACACACACACACACACACACACACACACAAATTCCAAACAGTCCCTTCTTCGCTTAGTTCCCTTCAGGCAAACCACTGCTAAAATTAAACCTCTGTGATCTAAAAATACCAGCCAGGCACGTGAGCCAAAGACAGGATGGTGAAGACAACAAACAGAGGGGAGGAAGGGTGGTGGTGACAGGGGAATAAGAGGAGGAGGGGAGAATAGAGGTGGAAGAGAAAATTAGATCTGTTTGCCAGTTTTTTTAATCAGCTTTTAGTTACAGTCCAGAGAGGATGCAGGAATATAAGTCCAATAACCTTCCACCAGCCACAAGTAACAACATGCTGACTGCAGGAATTTGACTCTGAGAGGATGATCTGTTTGACTTGTAAGGAGTTATAAACGTCCACAAAGGTCATTTGTATTCTTTCAGCTGAGATTATAGAACTCCGTCAGAAGAGCTGAAAGTCTTTGAATGGTGTTGATGCTTGCTTGGTTTTGAATGAGAGCTTTTCTGTACAGCGCTGCTCACAAACTGAATGGATATCATCGCCATTGCAGCTGTTGTGAATGGCAACTGCTTGCACTCAGTGAGGCTTTTCGTGGCTCAGCAGCTCCCCCATCTGGGGAAAGAGTGACCTCAACATTGTTGACCTGTTAATTCTGCTTAAAGCTGTGTCCCGATTCAGAACTACAAGCTAATTCTAAGCAGGCTTTAAAGGGATAGTTTGGATTTTTTTTTGGACCCCTCAGGGAGACTGTGAGAGCAACGGCGGGATCATGAAGAAGCTTCCATCCATCAAGGAGGACGAGGAGGGATCAGGGTCCGAGGGTGAGCGCTCCCCGCTCCCCAAGATACCTGCTTTAGGCAGACTGGGCCGAGGCCTACGCTCCCCATTACGCTCCCCTCTACGCTCCCCACTACTGCCGGCAAGAACCTTTAGACCTGTGAGCGATCACACCCGACCCGCCAGCCTGCAGATCCCCGTGGTGAGCTTCAGCTGCCTGCAGCCAGACCTCAGCCCTCGGTGAGGAAACCACGCGTTGATTTACTGACTGGGTGCTCAGTGTTAGCTTGTTGATTCAGGAACCCACTGCTGGAATTTGACTTGGTGTCTTTGTGACTTGTGGCATTATTCATGAACACTAACCATGTACAGGCTAATTTGCATGGAGTCCCTGGAGAGGTGGCAGCAGACGCTTGGCCGGAGGAAGTCATTTATTTTGGTACAGCTGTGTGAGGAGGCACAGGAGCATAAATAGTGTCACTGTGTCTGATTTCCAAAAAGATATTTTGGGGAAAAATTACAGTTACATTACAAATTACTACTACAGAAAAACACACCGTTATGGTGCCTACGTCAGATACTGCTCTTTGATTCAGTAAATTTGGCCATTGAACTATGTCTAGTTTGTGTTTATGAATAATGTAAAGCCACAAGAGACATTTGGGATTTTGTATGTTGTCAAGGAAAAGCCATAGGGAAGAAAAATGACTGTACACTGTGACTACAAGCTTATTTTCCGGATCACTCCCCTCTTCCTGTCTGTCCTCAGGTTTGTGGACGGGATCGAGACAGAACACCAGAGCGGTTCCGCTCATAAGTTTGATTTCTCTCCCAGTGCAACTCAGAGTTTCCTACCCAGCCCTGAGTCAGCTGCCTCAGGTTAACACACACACACACACACACACACACACACACACACACACACACACACACACACACACACACTCACACACAAAGGAACATACACGGACTGGATGATCTGTGGAGCTGCAGTCCTTTCTTACATGTACTGTATTTTTATACATATATGCATGCGTGTATTAGTTTATTTATTTTTTCCACAGGAGCCCATGATGAAAGTGACACCATGGAGACTATCGCTAAACTTAAACATGAGGTAAGATGGCTCATACTGAGGAGAAAAACTGTAACTGCCATGTAAAGATATAGCAGAGTTATGGCGTCCTGAGCAGAGAATAAAGTCAATCTACCTCTGTGTGTGTTGTAATCTGAGCTTCTCTGTGGTTGTGGTAAGCGGTGCAGCCACATGTGCATGTTACTGCATGTGTGTATCCCACTGGTTAGCTCACTGCGGCTACTTTGTACTGTGCTCACACAGCTGTCACTGCTGATATTGACACAGTGCTGTCACTGAAGCATAGCGCCCACCCTCCAGTTCATCCCTGGTCAGCTCTGTTAGCTCCGTTAGCACTGTTTCCGTTGTTAAGAGCTGTCTATGAAGCTAGCATTGTTAGCCGTTAGCCTCTAGCTCAGCCACCTCTGTGTTGAGAACCATTTGTATTTGTATTTCGCAGTGGCAGAAGCTTTAAAGAGGTCATTATTATGAATTGTTGCTTATCTTTTTTATGAGCTATGATGAATTTAAAAGTTTGTTGTTGCACTTTTGCTCATACTTTTCATCAGCTGTCACCAAAGACCTCACAGATTTAAATGAATTCTAAATTCTGCATGTATATAATGAATCATAAATCTTGAGCTGTTAATGTCACATGTTTCTTCTTTTTCTAACAGCTCTGGTTATTTATTTAAAAAAGAATACATCCATATTTTATGCTAATAAAAGACTTTAGGAGGCAGTTTAATGGAAGTGGTACAAAAATGCAATTTGTTGAAGGAATAATTTAGCTCTAAGTGCAGTAAATGCAGGGCTATAAGCCAACTTTTGACTTTGCTGTATATCAAAAACAAGAGTCTTGTGTGACCAGCATCACTGCCTCCCTCTGACTCTGCCCTTTGCAGATGAGCGTCCTCTCCCATCAGGTGACTGCTGTCAGTCAGGAGCTGCAGGAAATGACGCGTCTCCTCAAACCTCTTTTCCATAACCCCTCCACGCTGCTGATACCCAGTGCAATGACTCCGCCTCCAAGCGTGTCATCACACAGCTGCTCCCCGGCCCCACCTCTTCTCACCCAACACGCACCTGTGGACTGTTCGGACAATCAAAATCCTCCTTCCCTCCTGGTACCTGAGCCGTCCTCTCCTCAGCCCAGCATGACGAAGGCGTTACAAGGAGAGTTTGATCCACTTCACTGTCCACCCATCACCTCCCATAATCCTCTGTTTCCTCATCACGCCAGCACCGCTCCCCCAGTCTCTCATCGCTCAGCTCCCCCTTCACTCAACAGCTCTCCCCATGAGCACACACTTGTTCCACATCCCTCCTCTTTTATCCCCTCTCTTTCTTCATCAAGCCATCCGTCATTCATCACTCCCCTTTTGGTAGACTTATCAGGACCTGATAGTGGGCAGCCTCAGTCCCATCCTCCACTCCAGTTTCACTCCCAGTTCACATCCCCGTCTTATCCCCAGCCCGACCTCCAGTCCTCCAGCATGGCCTCACGTACCCGAGAATCCCTCTCGAACCTGCAGGAGGTGGAGTGGGGGGAGCCCACAGCCCAGCTCAGCTTCATCAACGAAGGGCAGCCGTCGGTGTGAGCGGAGAAGATGAGGACACTGGCTCAGGACGGGACCAACCAGCATGCCGCACAACTAACTGCATGACAAACATTTGTCCAAAGTTTGGCATGTGAGTTCAGATGTAAATACATCGATTTGAAACTGTTCTAAACTATGATCTTTAGCACCAGCTGTATGCAGATCTGATAATAAAATAGTTTGTTTTACAGTTTCATTTTGATTTGATTTGGACGGGATACGCTCAGTTACACGCAGTTAGCCCACTTCCCCCCAAACTTCCTCAAAAGCGCTCTGACACTGCTTTTCAGAGACATCCCACAAATGCTGGAAGAAGCTAAAAGGACAAAACCAGTGAGTTTTAGCTTAATCAGAAAGGTATGCATACCTGCTGTAAAACACTGTAAATTATTATTATAGGTAAGAGGGAGAAATATGTATTATTGATTTTGGGATGAACTGTCCCTTTATCACCCCCTCAAAATCAGACTGGAGGTCACTCGTACTCTCAGACACCCAGACACAGTGATGACACAGTCATTTCTTATCATTCACTTTTATTGTTGCCACGGCTGCTGCTCCGTCTGACATCACTCAGGTGTCAATCATGAGCCAATCAACAGCCAATAAGAGGGTGAGAAAAGGCACAGTACCTACTCTGTTAGCTTTCTGAAAGACTGTACAGTGGGACAGACAGCGCCCCAGTCCACTGGTTTGCGGTACTCGCCTTTCTCCAGCAGGTACTGGCGTCCCTTGTAGTGCGGGTGCTCGTAGAAGACCCACCAGCCTCCCAGGACCCTGCAGGAGTGGATCTCCCTCCAGTGGAAGTTCTCCAGCACAGAGGGACAGTCTTCAGTCGCCTCAAACACCCGACCGGCGAAGTCTCCTTTGACATAGAGCTGGATCTTGTAAGGATCTCCACTGGTCTGGGGAGGATAAAAAAAAAAGGAGGAAACGGAGAGAGGGAGAAGGGTTTGGAGAGATATGGTGCAAACATGGATGGGAGGATACAGGTTTACTGAGATGGAGGCAGGTTTGGGCTGTGATGAAGAGGATGTGTGGAAGAGTGAAGGACTGGAAAGTGGATGGCACAGCACAAGTGCAGTGTCAGGGTAGGTCTTAACTAATGTCACTGCAAAAATAAGTGTTTTAACAAGTCATTCAATGAAATGAGCATCAGAATCTTTAAGAAAATTATCTTTAAAGGCTCAGTGATGGACGAAATAATATGAGATATGGTGCTGTATTGTTCATTTAAATAAGTTTTGTTCAGTTTTTAAAGACTGGGAGGCTTACGAAGTGAATCATCTTGCAGGAGCAGACTCTGTCATTGAGGCCTAACCAGCTCTGGTAGTCGGGGTAGTCGCCTCTGCTCAGGATGTACTGGTAGCCCATGTAGTTCGGCCTCTCGTAGATCACCCAGGTCCCGCTCTCCACTTGGGCCGAGTTGCAGCAACTCAGGTAGGAGTGGAAGTCAGTGCAGTCGCTGTCACACTCATACCTGCGACCCTGGTAGTTCTTGTCCTCATAGAAGATGATCTGGGGGAAGGTAACCATCAGGAAATACTTAACTATTTAAAAAGGTTTGTCTGTATAATATTCGTTTTTTTTAAGGTTTTTTTTGACTAATACTAATATATGAAAAGCACAAACTTGACTAGGAAAAAGATATCGTGGTCACTGTTCACAAGTGGCTGATATCCTGTTTAATAAAAGGTCAAAAGGTCAGCTGATTCACATTATGGAACTTCTCACTCATGCACATCACACTAAACTATAACCAACTTTTTATCTTTCGCTCCTACTCACCCTGCCCATCCTGGGACCAGCTGTGCTCCGCTGTGTCTCCCTTGAATGTGTGTTATGTAATGTACTGTAAATACTATGTGTGCGTGTGTGCTCGTACGTGCCCCCCATTCTCTTTTATACCTGCAGAGCCCTCTATGATGGAGACAACTGCTTTGTCATGAGAACGAGATCCAAAATTTGACTCAGTGGTTCCATTGCCGGTCATGTTTTCCAGAAAGAGGCTGTGGGATTACTCAGCATAAAGACCTCAGCCACTGACCGCACTGTCAACACACACACACAGACGTACACAAACACACTGTGACATAAATACAAATATTATGGACCTCTGTTTGGTGACTGTATAAATGTTAAACTGTCCTCATGCATTGAGGGAACAAAACGATCAATCAATGCATCTCAAGATGCAGTTCATCAAATGGCCACAAGATGTCAATGTTGGCTCACATTTTAATCCCCTTTAATCCCATGATTTTAACCTGAATCCATAGTGTCTGCCACACAACTACCAGACAGACAACACCAGACAAAAAATTCTTCTTACTTTAAGTTACTAGATTTTTATCAACTTTACTAAAGGTCACAAAATGTCAATATGTGTGTAATTTTTAGTTATTTGTAAATTTTATCCCCAAATCCAGCAGATTAACACAGCTATGAGAACGCTACTGGTAAATAAGGATTTCTTGTTTTCATTACTCTGTTTCTGGCTTCCTCCCCACTAAAAGTCCCTTGAAATGTCAGAAAGACACATTTCTGAGTGTCTTGGACAGAATACATGAAGATGATTATAAACAGGATTAAGGAATACCCGTAAAATGTCAATTAAAAGCCTTGTCCCAATGAAACGCCCAGTCCCTTTTAGTGGCCCAGTGTAGCTACACATTTTGACAAATAAATACATGTCTCAATTAGAGGCCTGGTCTGATTGTAAAGCGGTTCTTTTTTTGTAGAAGTTCTTTGGATGTATAAAACCAGGTTATTGGCTACCTCAAATTATGTGTCCATTCCTCGATTACCCTGCAAGTTATTCATATTCCTTTTGTCTGCAAGGGTCCTCAGATCAGAAAGATTAATCTAAGTTGTGAGTATTGTTTTAACAGGATAAAGTGGTGTTGTGTCGGTATGCTGAGTGCTGTGATCCTTGAGTGCCATAACTCTCTCTGATGCTCTGTCTGTCGGAGTTCGATCAAATGAATGATTCAGAATAGATACATTATCTGAAGCCTAATATTTATACAAGTAATATTCATACAGGTGAGGAAGACATTAAGACATTAAAAGCCTGTCCCATATAGACGTCTGTCCCAAATATTGGCCTGCTGATTTCAGTGATTTAGGCAAATAATAGCCTGGGCTATTAGTTGATGTTTTATGGTAACTGCAGAGCTAAGTGTTAATTAATTGTGAATGAACGGGCCTACGTTTAGACATAGACATGTCCCACTCAATGTTGAGAACATGTGCATTGACAAAAAAAATCTATAACCTAAAAAAAACATGAAAAATGAAATTAGAACAAAATAAATTGATGCAGAAAAAACAAAAATTGATGCATGAAACAAAACCTACTCCCTCAGGTGCCACACGGGGGCAGCATTTCCTCAGTGAAAAGACAGCAAGCCTTCTTCATCAGAGGTTTTTTGCTGTTTTTCATTGATAGTTTTTTTTTTTTTTTTTGCCAACATTGCTGTCAAAAAATAAAAAGTAAAAATCACCTTGCCTCTCAGGACTTTTGTAATCTGGAAAATAATCAGCAGATTCATTAATTGATCATGAAAACAGTCCATTATTTGAAACCCTAGAGGATAGCAGCCAAGTTAAATCTGATAAGTGCAACACATAAAAATCCATTCTACTAATGAAATTACACATATAGCAAAAGAAAAACAAAACATTTTAACCCCAAAAAGAAGTCAGTTTAGTATCAGTGTGACTCATTTAACAGTAATTTCTCCAGACACAGTCCAGATTCTGTATAAAAATAATCACTTCCTCTGCTTTCACACAGCTTTTGGTCACCAGTATCCATCACCTGAAACTCAGCACACACGTATGCCATCTAAGTAAATCAGAAATGCTTTAGTTGGTACATAAGCAGCTCTGCATGGTGGTTTTACACCATAAACACACGCAGAACATAAATATTTGCTGTTACAGGTAATAAGAGCTGGCTTGTTTTCATTGGAGCCTTGTGAAAGCACTCTTTAATTGCCACGCATACCGTCTCACACACACACTTCTTGTTCATGTTGAGCGACTTGTGGTGAGCTGTCAAAGATACTTAGGATGATGAAGGACAGACAAGTGTTGGCAGTTTGCATGCATGCACACACACATACACATATACACACACATACACTCACAAACCACAGAGGAGGAGCGACAGGAAGGCAGACAGGCGGAGTAGTAATGATAGGTGACTATTCTACCATCTAAAATAAATCAAGGAAAGCTGACCACCAGCTCTGCTGTTTGGACAGACACACTTATACACACTTAAGTGTTGGATGGTGGGAATATGTGGGATACATTCTCAGGGTACTACAGACTTTTGTCTTGCTTTTAAAAGAGTTTTAAAATAACTTTTACTCCATGTGTCTGCTTGTGAAAACAATCAAAAGTCTTTAATGCAACATTACGATCATAAAAGCGTCTTTTAGAATCAGATCAAAATAAAATTTGGGTTTATTGCCAAATAGATTTTCATATACAAGACATTTGCTTTGGTGTGTCAGTGAATAAAATCAACGTAACAAGAAAAAATAAAATAAAAACAAGCACTGCAAAAATGAAGAAACATAATGGAATACAAGAAAATGATAATTAAAATATGAAAAAAACCCACTGTAAAAATATGTTCAATTTCTGAATTAATATGAAAGCTCACTATAGTTTTTAGAAGTGCCGTTTGTGGTTAGAATCAAACAAACTTGAGGATTAAAGTGAGCTTAGTCTGAGAACTTTAAGGGTAAAAGTCAGAATTTAGAAATATGAGGTTAAGTTAGACTGAATTCAGAATTGTAAAAGAAATAAAATAAAATAAAATAAAAATTAGGCTTTAAGTGAATATTCCTAGGCACAAGTGTGGGCATAAATCTTTTGCTAAAAACTTCACTAACTTACATTTTTTTTTTTTAATTGTCCATTTTTATTGTGTCTAAACAAGTACTGTCACATACAGTTACTAAGTCTGCTGACCATTTATGAATAATGAAGTCATCTCTGTAACTAAAACAGCTTCAAACAAAAATGCTGTTATTAATACATTTTATTAATCGATTCATTCAGCCTTTATTTGTCTTTATCTACAGATTGCAAAGCTCCCCTGAGGCAAATTTGTGATATTGGGCGACATAAATAAAACTGACCAGACTAATTTATACGGGGTGCCTAAATGAGCGCAGTAAAAAGAAGCAAAACTGCAAATAATAGATAAGGAAAGCAAAATACAAAAGAATAAAGAGAGAAAAATATGTACATGCAAGAATATGGGGATATAATTTTGTATATTGAAGCTCTAAAAGTCAGTGGTGAACTCAGACTCATCATATAGGCTCAAAGGGTGGATGTTAGAGTTTCAACCAAAGTAACAAACTGTAGTGAAGAAGGACGGATTTACAAGAAATGATAGGTTTGCCTTGAATGTCCAGCTCAGGTCAAAACATTTCCCACAGCATATTTTTGTCCTTTCAGTCCTGTAGTTTGAGTTCTTTCCTACCAGTAGGGGGCAGACAATCAGCCCCTCTATGATCCATCCTGATCATTTGTAACTTTTAGATTCTGTGTGTATCTCTTCAGTGTCTATTTAAGAATTGTGACATTGTTCGCGTGATTAACTTCTGACATAAATCTCCTTTTCCCCTCTTCTTCTCCTCCTCCTGTTCTCTGCTATCATGACATCTGGGAAATAAATTATCCTTTCTAAATCTGTGATCACATTAGTCATTCACGCCTTTGTAGACTAAAGACGTAGCTCTTTTTTTGCCCGTGTTTTTCATATTTCTATTGATTTGACACTATGTTTTCTGCTGGAGAGCTTTAATGGTACAGATTATTTTATAAGACAGTAATAAATGTGACATTTTCCTTTCATTTTTATGCATGTCAGTCAGTTTCCCTCCCAAACCCCATCTCCTCCCTCCTTTCCTCCCCTCCTCCCTCACTCCCTTGCTCCCTCTACATGTGTCATTTTACTGCTCTTTACTCAGCAGGCAGCAGCAGTCTGTCCTCATCACTCCTTGTCTTTATATCTCCTTGCTCCTTCTCCCGGTGCGCTGTTTTTGTTACCAAGGGGAAACGTTGGGGAACATTCATATTCTCTCAGGCTGGATTCACTCGTTTTCACCAATGGATGGAGTTTATTTCCCAGAGAGCACGGTGACTTCTTAAAAAGTGAGTAAGCGTTTACTGAAAACTTAAAAAGTTCTTTACCTTACAACTGACTGAAAACTACAGATAGAAAACTAAACTAACTGTGATGAAATATCCTTCTCAAATAGTTAAAATGATGTAGAGATGTCTCATGATGAAGTAATGTAAGTTTCATGGGAGTATAGACTGATACATGAAATAATTTTGACAATGTAGGACAAATTTAATGTCAAGTTGCATATACAGTATATTTGTATGGAAGTAAATGTCATACTTTTAACACTGTAAAGTTACAGTTGACCTTAAACAGGTTGGTTTTATGACAGTAAAGTAAGGAAAATACAACCAAATGCAACTAACACACTTTCTGACCAAAAAAAAAGAAATTGTAGAAAAATGGCACTGTCACTTTTTATGGGACATTACTGAAACAAAATGTGTTTTCTTGTTGAAAATCCAGTTAACGATTGTGAAAATGTCTCACAAGTTGTTGCATTATCCAATATTTGATACACTCACACTTGATGTAGATGGTAAATTGATGTTACAGGTTGTCTTTGGATAGTTGTGATTTATTTTTGTCAAATTTTACTCTAAAATAAATATTGGAAATGTAGATAATTCCTTACAAAATTCAGTTTTTCTAATATTTATGTATTGACACTTTCTCCTCCTTTCACAGCCTTTACATTGCAAATCTTACAGTGTTTTGCTTTAATAAAAATACCAAAAATTTGTGTGGTTTTCACATAACTTGATTACCACTTTGGAATATAGCTGTAAAACATTTTTCAATGCATGGTGAAAGTTTAATTTTAACCTCCTCTTTACACAGCACTTGGATTGGCACAAGGAATCACTAATAATTTGAAATTAATGACATTTTACAATTAGTGTTTAAATTTTGCGGTGGAAATTTCATGCTGTCAAGGAGGAAAATGGAAATGTTTGCAAAGAAATTACTCAATATGGTACTGTATACAGCCTAGGATGTAGAAAATACAAAAAAGTTTTAAATAGGAAGAGCTGATATAAGGTAAAAATAGAATAAAATATAATTTTTATTGCCTTAATGTTTTGGAGTTGAAGCAAAATACTTTTACAGTCAATTTAAATGATTTGCTACGGCTAGTATTTGTGTATTTAATTCAAAAACACATTTAATAACTATATACAACGGCATTAAGAACAAAAAGACGTGTCCTAATTCTTAATTAAGTGTCACTGGTCATAATTTAATAGTTGAAAAGTTGTTTTAAAGTTGACAAAAACTGACTTGATTAATTCCAGCTTCAATTAGCTGTTAGCTTAAAGGTTTGTTGTCCTAGCTCCACACCACACACCAAACTCTGTTCAAAATTCATAGTAATTAATAAAGCCTTATTTAAAATATATAATAAGTGATTGTTCAGGCTGGCACACAACCAGGCAAGTATTTTATTAATATCCTTTAGTTCAGCTGACCCTTTCCACAGAGGTATAATTGATTAAACAAAGCTGCAGCTAATACAATTAGCTGTTAATAATGACTAACACAGCTAGCTAACGTTACACAGTCTTATTTAGTGTGCCATTGAGCCTTAACAATAGGACACTGTTTTGTCAGCGCCGTTTTGTCAGCACTGGCTGCCATAAATTTTTCAATAGCGGTTCATTTGGCACACCTGAATCAAACGGAACCATTATTAGCTTAATTTTATTAGCAGCAGCTGTGTTTGTCCTGCTGTGACACGTCAGGTGAGAAGCTTCTGCTCCTACAGCTGCTAATGTCCGTCATGCTGCCGTGCGGAGCGGAGGACAGTAGGGACCTCAGCAGCACTAAAAGTTCAGACTTAACGACAATTAAGTAAGTTATCACTTTTAAATATATGCCGAATTTACCAATATGTCCTGAAGTTTTAGTCAGTAGTCACAGTATGTGTATGGTTTCTAATAATGCGTAATAAACAATGAACAAATTATTATTTGAGCAGTATTTGAATGGGATTCGGCGTGTATTCATGCGAGCCCAAGAAATCTGTTGAAACTAAACTAGCTGCGTCAGCAATGACACCATTTCATAATAAAGATAATACAATTTTGAATTTTGAAACATTTTGAATATTTTATACTGTTTTACACTTTTGAATATATACTGTTGTAATATTGTTGCAGCCTGTTAACTATAAACATAATGGTAATAATGACGAATACAGGTCTCCTATGTAGGTGACTGAAATGTGCTTCTTTTAATGCACACAAGCAGTAAGAACAAAAAGGAAAGTCTAAAAATGGACTTATAATATTGACTATATTGACTGTGTGTGTGTGTGTGTGTGTGTGTGTGTGTGTGTGTTTATATGTGGGGGTGGGAGGGGCGGGTTTTCAATATGTATGTATTATTTTTGTTTGTTTTTATTCTGTGAAGCACTTTGTGCTGCATTTTTAATGTATGAAAAGTGCTATACAAATAAAGTTTGATTGATTGATTGTTTGACTT
Organism: Epinephelus fuscoguttatus; assembly: GCF_011397635.1. NCBI lineage: Eukaryota > Metazoa > Chordata > Actinopteri > Perciformes > Serranidae > Epinephelus > Epinephelus fuscoguttatus. Next base: position 15,417,163 of record NC_064775.1, read on the forward strand.
AAATAAAAGATAGTTCCCTGTCACAATGTAAAATGTGAATTTATAATTACTAAATGTAGAGCATCTGAACCAAACCTAAATGTGCCTAAATATTTAAAGCCTGAATAAGCGTGATGAAACTCAACATTTGACCCAAATGCAGCAGAAATAAGTGCTATTTGTTGTCAGTAATAACAGTAAGTATATTATGACAATATTCACCTGTTCAGAGTTCATCAGCCCGTAATCGAAGCAATTTAGCACAAGTGTTTGGAATTTTTACGGTGTCAGAAGAGGCTGATTGAGCAGTTTTGAAGGTGCACTGTGCAGTTTTCTTGTAAACAAACCAAAGTTATGTTTACGTCCAGCGTTAGTCACCAGAACTCACTGAGTGTGTACCCTTAAGATCTACAAAATGTGATGAATGATTTTTCCTCCTCATAAAAACCCTTGCTTTTTTTCGCGCATCAGGCGGACAAAACAAAGACACACAGATTTGACCTCTTGTGTGTATGCATGCTTGGGTGGTGTCCTTGAATTCTCTCAGTGGCCCCTTGAGCCCCCTTAAAAGCCACTGGAAACTCCTCAAGGGCCCCTGGAACCCTTTCAGGGTCATTTGGATCCTGCTCACACACTTACAGTATGTGTCACCAGACTCTAATAATTTCCACTGAACTAAACTATAGTAAAATTCAGCCAGTCCTACTGTAAGTGCAACCTACTCAAGGACCCTGTGAACCCTCTCAAGGGCTCTTAGGTGTCACCAGACTCCACTTTAGTATCCCTACTTAGAGAATTCACAGTTAATTTGATTACAGTGAACACCTTAAATGCTGTTAGAGGCCCTTGAAGCTCTTTTAAAGACACTCAGGAGACCCTTTAAATTGGACCCTGCCTAAATTAATCTACTACAGTATTTTTGCAGCCAGCGGAGGTTTTCTGTGTGTTTCTCCATGATTTGACAGTCAGAGGCTACCGAGTGTGACTGTACATTTGGCCTCCATGTGTGCTAGTAAAGTGTGTGCTGGGAGTGTGTGGTCTCTTGGCTATACACCCTCTGAATGTGTCGCTTGAAGTGGTTTCATGTGTGTGAACGCGCGAGTGAAAGACACTTTTCAAGCGTAACAAGGTCTTACACCCCCCCCCCCCTTTTTTTTTTTCTTTTTTTTTTTTTTACTGTATTTCACATAAAGGTATTTATATTAGCCTGGTAAAGTACTATTTTCAGTTTGGCATGAAAATAATTTGAATCTAATAAAAAAAATACATTTTTAACTTTGATACATAAGGCTCAAATGGAAGTGTAAAGTTAATGTATGATGTTGAAATTAAACAGAATAAGGATAAAAGACAGATTATTAATTATAAAATAACAAATCAATTCAACTTGAAGTCAAAAGATGCAATCACACAGTGTGCACAAGTGCATTTACTAAGCCCTTTATGACACACAAGCCTCAGTATGTTTAAGAGAAGGATATGCATTATATTTGTACAAACTTGCCTTGATGAAGTTGTAGACATACTGGAATGAAACATTAAAGTGGAAATAGACAAGTTTTTTGCTTTAACTCATCGTGACGTAAATTTTGTTTGCACAGTGTAACCCTATATGAATAATGACACAACCAGCATTTATATTGGTTGCTAAAAGTCAAGTAAAAAAGCCATTAGGTATGATCTCCCATAAAAAATAAAGACACCATTTACGGCATAAAGGAAGTGTGTCAACCATTGTGCAACCAAAACAGGAAGAAGATAGCACTTTATTTGCCCAGTAGCTATCGGCTGTTATCCCCAGTTACCAAAAAGTGTCAGTGTGATTTTTTTTTTTTTCCAAAGTAACTGTGGAAACTAGTAGTTGCTAGGCTCTGACAAAAACGGAAGTGATCTGGTTGTTTTTGTGACAGCGGCGCCAACAATAATACCACTCGGATACCTCTTGTGGGGATACAGCCACAGGCAGCAATTTCAAGGTTTAAGCCAACATGGACCATTAAAGGAACAGTGTGTAAGACTTCAGGGGATTTAGTGTCATCTAGTGGTGAGAATTGTAGATTGCAGCCAGCTGAAACTTCTAGTTAGATTTTTTTCTGTGTTTTTTGTTCAGGGGTTTTTAACTGTGAGCCAAATTATCTGCAAAGGTCTCTTTGTCTCCAAAGCAAACGGACCCCATGATTAAAAGCAGTAAAAACACTGAATAAAGCAGTTTCATGTTTATAAATCAGTGTTTCTTTGACGCTGTTTGGCATGTAGAGACAAGTAGCTTAGCTACACATGCCAGTGTGTGCTCACCTTTTTATGTGATAACTTAATGATCCAGATCATCCAGGAGGTTTTTACCGTAAGCTGAATTATTCACCAAGGTCTCCTCCTATCCAGAGCAAACAGACCTGATAACTTAAACTGGTAAAAACACTGAATGAAGCAGTTTCATGTTACAAATCAGTGTTTTTCTACATGGCGATGAAACATGGCGATCTCCATAAACAAAGACCCACTCCCTATGTAGATATAAATGGCTCAAACACGAGGATTCTTACTCTCAGGTGATCATATACTAAGAAAATACTCTTATAGTATTATGTTGTATTAATTTTCTGCCAGTTTATCCCCCTAAATCGCACACTGGATGTTTAATGGTTGAAAGCTGCAAAGGATCAAGACCTTTGACAGTTTACAACACCTGCGTTAAAGACAATGGGACAGACACTCATTCATTTGAGAGCAAAAACATTTTTGGGACGTGCCTCAACAGCTTGAAATAAAAATATTCACCAAGTTTGATGATGCTGGACAAACTGTCAATAATTTATGGCCAAATTTTTTATTATGCTAAGTGATTTTAAAAAGTTTATACATGAGATGCAACATTTTTGTGTGCATTTTGGGCCCTAAAAACTCCTTGCTTTCTTTGTCTATATGTTTAGTATAATTGTGCTGCTGTATTGTGCTGAAATGAGCAAAGTAAACACATTATATAAAGTTAAAAATGGTAAAGCTCGAAACCCAATGTGCTGCAACAGAGAGACAAACTGTCCCAATACTGAAGAGCCTCACAAAGTGAAGTCACACCGTGTTGTTCTATTACAGTATGTGCTGTTTGTGTGCCTGGTTTCACTGACTGTACATACTCTGTGCTCTGTGAGTTTCTTTCAAACACCACAACCATCTTTTTTCCCCTCCGCATTTTATGTCTACTCATTAATGACTTAAACTGGTTAGAGGAGAAAATATGAAGACGGGAAGGGGGCTGATTATCATCAATTGCCTCAAATATTTGAAAAATGTGTTTATTAAAAGCAGGCCAAGCACAAACTGGAGGAGAGAGAGCAGCTTATGTTTTAAAAGTTGACATGCAGCCTAAAATTCGTACGCTTTTCTTGCATTCCTGTTTCGGTTGCTTGTGATGTGATACAGTATGTGAGGTGTCTGATCTAGACGGAACCTGTGTCGTGTTAAAATAATTATGAAAAAGTGTATTTTAATCAGCATTGTGTCATTGTTAGGTGTGTGTCCATTTGAGAAAATTACTGAGACGGAAATAAAGCCCTTAATTATTTAACTCCCTGGAGTGAAAATGAATCCCACCAGGGGAAAACAGATTTCCTAGGGGGGTAATATTCAGATGTTTTTTGGTTTTGGTGGCCTGGAGAATGCTTAGCGATCATTAAATGTGATTTATGATAATAGAATTGATGGGTAAATTAGCAGAGGCAGCGTGGGAGGGACAGCTGCACCCAGAGGGACAGGGATCAGCAGCAGGATCGACAGTGGTGGTCTTTTCGTAATAAAGACTGCTTTTAATTGTATATTGTTGCAAAGCATTAGACGTGGTGTCTGTAAAGCCGCCATGTCTGAAGGAATGTTTTGAATTTGATTGTTGTCAATGAGCAAACCAGGTCAGAGGTGAATTTCTGCCTTAACAGTTCTGGTGTAGCACAGTGAACCATGAAGAGTGAGGAAAACAGTAAGCTCTTAATTCAAGTGATGGCATTTCTTTTCAGTAGTAGGTGTTCATCAGTATGTTCTTGGTGTGAGCAACACGTGACATTTCTTTGTCAAAACCTTTTAAGTGACAGCATGTACAGCACACGTGTTGTCTACTGGCTTCCTTGTTCTTCTCATCTTTCTTTATCTGATTTACGGTGTGGTGTGGAAGGAGATGGAAGAGGAAGTAATTGGGTCGGGGTACTCCTGTGGTGCCCCCAAGGAGGGGCAGGCAGGGGGCCCTGGCCACCCTGATACAATTGCAGGCTCCCCCTCCAGCCCTGCTTGGTGGAAATAATTAGAGGCAAATAATACTCCTTAAGAAGCTGAGGCGTGCTCATTCTTTTAAACAAAGGTAGTTGTATCTTGTTAAACTAGACACCCTAAGGCATCCATTGGTACCAACCATGTTGTTTTACCTTGTTGGGAAAGGGGGCTAAATAACGCTTTAAATTTAAGCTAAATTTTCACGAAGGAACAACTGACATGGCCATTTTCAAAGGGGTCCCTTGAAATCTCACCTCAAGACATCTGAATGAAAATGGGTTCAATGGGTACCCATGAGTCTCCCTAAACTTGAGAGGGCTTGCTCCCAGTAAATGTCTCGTTCCTTACAATCCATTTACTCCTAAAAATTAAAGCTGTATATTTGTCTTTTGAGTCAGAATTGGAAATTGTTCTTTGGTTCAATGGGTGTGTTTTATGCCACTGAAACCAGAGTCTGTCGCTGAGCAGCGGCTCTCACTCATGCTTCAGCTCAAGGGGTGTGAGGTCATGAACGACTTGTTCCTTGGCTCAGGGGGTGCACGCTGAATTTAAAATAATAGAGCATCTTGAGCAGCAGCTTTTGGAAGGTAACCTGGCTCTTATGCACAACTGGATACAGTTGCAGGATTTTGGACTCACTTCCACTTGTGAATCAAGTTAACTTGTTTCTCTTCAAGAGTTGTTCAAAACAAATGATTCATTCACAAATCTAACATCACTAGCAGCTTCCTCATGCTCCCAGTGTTTGTGCTAAGCTAGGCTGAACACATCCCAACCCCCTGTGCAAATGAGCAACCTATCCTCAAACAACGTTTTGTATGACAACTCAGTGCACCACAAATGACGTTAGGTCCTTAATGTTAAGGTACATAATTAACATAAAGTTATGGAGGTGAGGTATGGGCAGGTAAAGTTACTCTTCTTAGGTTTAGGGAAAAGAAACATGCTGACGATGTACCTTAACTCAGAGTTCACACAGTTCCAAACACTGGTCTCATGGTGAAAGTCCTGTGTTTTATGACCCAGCCACCACTCCAGTCTTTCTCCTACCTGGACTGCTCTGGACCACTTCCAGCCTTTCACGGCCTTCCAAAATACATGGGTCTTGCAAGAATAACTGGCTCATGATTCATTCGTACATATCCCATTACTTGGGATATGTACAGACACATTGAGAAAAAGAGATAAAGAGAATATATGAACTCAAAATCTGTCAACTCGTGAGTTTTTAAGAGGTTGTCTGAAAAATTATGACAGATATATCAGACACAGATACCAGATACCAGTTGATTTTAATGAATCAATGAGTCTGGAGCACATTTTGAAATACATTTATTTCAGTCATATAATGCCTCAGCTAAATGCAGTAAAGAGAAACAGATTGCAATGGGTGTTCTGGGGGAGGGCGCTTGAGCTCCATACTGTGTGATTTTAATTTTATTTTTTTTGTCTTGTTTGTGTTGGACGGGCTTTTTTAACAGCAGCTATTAATTTTGCATGTGCGTTTTATTATAATCATGTGTCGCTTTGGGGTTCAGATTCATGTGTCGCTGCCGGCTTTACAGTCATACCAGTGGAAAACCACACAGTGTGAGGAAAAACACAAAGCAGAGAGAGCAGGCAGCTCTCCCAAAGACACTGTGCAGAGTTTGTGTAGCTAGGCATGATGCTGCAGGTTTGGGTATGCTGACATGTTCTGAGGCTTTGCTGACTATTAGATGTTTTTAAATTAGACAGTGAACTGATGCATAGGCACCTTTTTCTTCATTTTAATATCACATGGAGACCTGAGATAACATTTGAGTTGATAGTGTTCACTTTTTAAGTATTGGGCTTATGAGCTTTAACAGATTACAATATATGTGTGCTGTGTGTAGAATAAGAAACTGATGAGGTATATTTTTTTTACATTTAAGCATCTATAAATCCATATCTTGATGTGTCTTTGTGTCTTCTTGCGTTGTAAGCCAAGTGATCTCATGTAACAACATCATCTTTGAGAGAAATAGTTTGACATAATGGGAAATGTGTTTATTTGCTCTCTTGCAAAGACTCAAGAGAAGATAAGTACCACTCTCATATCCACGCGTTAAATATGAAGCCAGGAGGTGTTTGACTTAGCATAAACACTGGACACAAGGGAAAACAAAATTCTCGTGCCTTGTGTCCAGACAGGCCCCAAGAAAGATCTATTCAGTCCGATTACATTTCGGAAGTCTGGAACTTTATGCCCGCTGAGTTGAACTTTTCAGCCTCATGTATCACTGAGCAACTTTCACAGGAAAAGGGTCCTGCGACCAACACTGTATCCAGTTCTCTTTATACATCTATGTGTCAGCATGCCAGGTGTAATAAGTCCAACACATTCTTAGGCTGCGTTCTGAGGGCTCGGAGGTTTCTGAGGACCTGGCATGAAAAGCCCGGAAAAGCCCCTACTTCCGGAAAAAGTCGTTCATCACCGCACACCGGACCTTGGACATAAACAACCACAGCTGTACAAGGCTATCTTTGCTCTAGCCCAATGGAGCTGGGCTGATGTTGTTAGCCCTTTTGGCTAAATGAAGAGGTCAAAGACGTTTTGCTAATGTATGGTGTTGGCAATGTTACTAATTCTGCATATGGAATGTTCAAATTACGTGTAGCAGTGGAGAATTTGCTTGAAGACGTCTTTGAGATGCATTTTTTTTTACCTAAGAAAAAATATATGACTTGCCGGTTGCGAAGGGGGCCACCATTGCTGTAATGTCATGCCACGTCAACTCGGGGTCCTTGGGTTGCTACACTTCCGCACCACGTTCCAAGCGAAAATTCTGCTCTGACCACGTGTTCAAAGCACTTTTCCCCCTGAGTTAATGGTCAGGGCCTCGGAAACCCTGACCGTATGAACGCTGCTTTACCCCGACCTCGTCACATATTGACGTTTGGTCAAGGACTTGCCACGCCCACATATGACATGCAAGATACCCTGGGTGTGTTGGTTGTTGATGTTCTGGGACGCCATGTCAAGTTCTGCCTGTTAAATGCATTGTCCGTTTTCACAGGAAATTTAACGTTTGCATACAGTCTCTTTCAAAATAAAGGCACTACATCGGTACAACACTGCAAATTGACCTTTTTTTTTTTTTTTTTCTTCAACAACACATGCATGTGATTACATTTTGTCAACACTCGCACATGGTTGGGTTTTCCCCTGACACTGCTAGGCACAATTAAAGAATAATAGCGGACAGCCATGTATCACGCTCATGTGAAAGGACAGCGTTTTTTTGTTGGTGTCTGACACCGGAAGTCACCGACCAAGCGGCGGTTTTCGTCGACGTTGGAGTGAGACCGGGTTGACAACACTTGCACTCAAGTCAATACATTTCCAACTTATGTGTTCAGTTCAGCGTTCAGAAAAAATATGAGCACATTCAATGAACTCTTCAAGGGCGTTCATGCACAACACAGATGATGTCACACTGTCATGTCCTTTGTCATATCCTGTCATGTCATGTCTCTTTATCTCATTTCTGCTTATACAGCAGAAAACACAAGGTTTAATTCATATCTATTGTACTTCAAGGTAATCTACTCACCTTAAGTCATCATGGTCGCTCCAGATTATTTCATTGCTGTATATATTGAAGCCACATAGATAAACATGTTCATGAAAGAAAAAGACTCTTAAAACTACAATAATATATTCAGGATTTAACTTACATAGTAAATATAGAGGCAACTTGCTAAAAATGATGTTAACACCACCTATATGTTTAAAAAAAGAAGAAAAATAAAAATTGTAGCACCCAATTCTATGTGTGCTTTATGGCTGTATCCTTACCAGAAGTATACAGGCTGCATTGTCATAGTTGTCTTTCATTATAACGTGTCGTTTACTTCAAAGTGTCTGAACAGAGAATAATATACTCGTCTGTATTTAGTCTGAGTGAATGCCACTTGTTGACCTGTGATTTGTCCCAGATGCCTCTGACTCCGTGTCTGTTGTGGTCGTTGCTGCCTCTCTTGTATGTGAATAACAAAGAAATGTGTTCACTGTTTTGCCCGGGGAGGAACCGAACAAAACGACCACTTGTTGATGAAACAGTCTGTAATGACTCTCCACTGTCAACACTGGCAGAATATGAAAGATGATATACTTGATATACAGTGTGTAGGTGCACGAGGACCATTTCAGCCTGCTTTGGTTTTCTGTTGGGAGAGAGTCACTGATATAATAACTGCATAGTCATCATCCTTTCTAACGAAAACCTTAAAAAATATGATCATCTGTTTTCAGTGATATACAAGGCACTGTTTCCTTTTATGTAGGCTCAGTCAAACGATCATATCCATGCTTTAATGAGGATGTGACATCAAAAACATAACTGTGGAGTGAAGCCAAAGCTTTTGAAAAATGACGTATGATTGTTTTCACATCAAAAGTGTCCATAGCTTGATGTATTTCTTCTTTCTTGTGTTTCCTCCTAGCTTCACACTCTGTGCTGGGTGCTCCTGCTGCAGTTCTCAGGGGCATGGAGCAGCGTGGAGGTGCAGGCGGGGGAACGGAGAGCCCCAGCCTTCGAGACAGCGCCAGCCCAGAGGAGAGAGGGGAGAGCCCCGCTTCTAGTGGCCCCCCGCCGTGCAAGTCGAACCGCCTGGAGGTCAACGGCAGCCCAGCAGCTCCAAGGATCAGACAGAACGGCACGCCGCTGAGACCATTAGGAGGTGGGGTGTTAACACAGACACGCACATGCTTACTTGAAGGTTACATTAGGTATTTTTCGACCTTATGATTTTGTGTCTAAGTTACTAATGGGAACAAACATTTCCGAAGTTGGTCCAGTACTAAGCGAGACTGCTGCGGCAAAACAGGCAGCTAAAAATACCCTTACCCTTACACCTACCCTTAAAATGCAAGACACTTTTAGTATTAGAAGTATTAGTCTATTTGAAGTGAAGCTCCTAACAGCATGTGTTTGTCTATATTAATGAGTACATTACACATGCAATTGTAGGTGGTCTAACTCACACAATGGTACATGAAGAAAATAATGTAATTATCAAACAAAAAACTTTAGCTCGACACCTAAAAAAATGCACTACATTCACCTTACACATGCTTCAAGTAACTGATCATGTACTGCAAAAACACTAATAGTAAAGAGAGCAAAAGAAATGGTAAAGTTAGCAAAAGTGCACAAAAAACATTGCTTTACATGGAAAAGTGTGTAAAATCGACATGGAAATACATTAACAGCACTTCAGGAATTATGGTAAAAATAGGAGTGTCAGCCACTTCTAAATACGTCTCCCCTTTTTACGTGGTTTTACAGTCATAAAGCGCTGCTCCGAATTTAGCACAACACAATTACAAGCAATCTACCAGAGATACAGGCTGAATGTAGGTTTCACCAGTGTGTGAAAGGAACCGGAATGCGTCAAGGCCTTCCTTTCACACTTTGTCGTAGAAGCCTCTTCAGTCTGCTTTTCATTCATTTGTTTCTGTCCCACTTGATCATAAAGTAAAGGCACGTGGCCGATTGTTTATAAGCACAATAGAAACAAATGCAAAAAAGAAGAAACTCATGCAGTTAGGAAACTGACGTGTTGTCATATAAACTTAAACAAGATAAACACAGTTTTCTACAGCCTCAGCACTGTTGTAAATGTCTGACTGGCCACAACATCTAAGGTTAGTATGTAAGCAATTCATAAACTGATCACATGCAACATCATCCAAAGGTTTTTATAATCTTAATTGAAATCAGTGGACCAACAGTATTTCCTTATCCCACAAATTCAATATTCCAATCATTCTAATCACAATAAAACATATAATTATCTAAATTCAATTATATGATATTCATGTGTTTGTTTTTATGTTCCTCACATTAAAGATGTACTATGCAGGATTTTCTTAAAATCTAGTGTATCTAGGGTTGGCTTTTTACTTTAATTTTTGCTGGTTAATATGTTTGCAAAAGCTTTAAACAATTTTGCCCTCGTCTGCGTGATTGTGATGTGCTAAAGTGTTAGCTTGAGGATGCTAAAAGTGTTAGCACAGGGCACCAAAGTAAAGTTTGTTAAGGACATGTGGATGATGGTGGTTTCTATTGTCTGTGGGTGGGTCGGCCACACACACACACACACACACACACACACACACACACTTTCTCTGTTGGTATTGCAGGGCAGCATGTACATTCTAAAATACCGAACACAGAAAACACTCACGCACAAATGCCCATTATTCTCTCATGCAGTTGAAAACATCATCATGCATCATCACACAAACATTGTAAAAGTACACACACACACACACACACATACACACAGAGATATTCGGCTGGGTTGCCTCCCTCCACCCTTCCACTGAGTGGCTGGCTTATTGGCGGATAGCGTGCCTGGTGCTGCTGTGGTTTGGCTCCAGCTGATGTGTCGCTGCCTCGTCAGGAGGAGGATTGATAGCTTGTTAATTAGCAGTTCCTGTGGGACCGAGCAATGGACTGGATGGGTGTGAATAGTTCCAGGAGGAGCTCTCGAGACTTGCCCAATAACGCGTCCAGACCAACGCACAGGAATCGGTTTCACTGCTGGAGTTATGGCATCGCTAAATGATATAGATGTTCCGTCCAGCAGTGCTTTAAGAGCGGTTCTGGAAACAAGTCTTATTCCTTGTGGCTGTTAATGTGTGGTGCAAACACAAATACAGTTGTACAGTATTACACTGACTTATATTCACACTGGCAGCTGCCCAGTTTAACCAGAGTCTTCCAATGAAACCACCAAGCTGCTATACAGCTACACTGACACACTACGTCACCGAACAGAAAGAAATTTGTTGCTGTCAGCTTTGGTTAATGTCGGAATCCTTTCACACAGGAACTACGCCCATTTTCAAAATTCATACATGTTATTCCTATGCTCTAAGACAGCCCAAAAATATTAGTAAACATGGAACAAATGTGTCCCAAATCCAAAAGCAAGAGTGCTAAAACTCCAAATTTGTTTGTCATTAAGTATATGTCACATCGATGATGACGCAAGTGTACTCGGTGATGGAACAGCATTAGTAATCTGAAAATCTGAAAGCAGAAGCCATGTTGAACTTTGAGGGTTTTTCTGTGGCACATGAAGTTTGCACCTAGGAATGCTGTCTTCAGTTTATCTAAAACTGTGCGAAGTTTGGTTTGGAGGGGAAAAAAAAGAAAAAAAGAGAAACAAATGTATGGAGAATATGGATCTGTAAAAACATCCACTTCCTGGAAAGAAGAGAGACTAAGCATATTCACAGGAAGCTGGTCTCATTAGGGTTTAACCCTCTCCTATAACTCTGTCTCTGCCAGGTCTGATGATCCCAGTCTACTGTGTGGTGGAGCACGCAGACGTAGGCGTAGCCGGTGACTATGAGGGGCACGGCGACCGTCACGCTGAATTTGTGTTGGTTCATAAGGATGTCCTCTTCACGCAGCTGGTGGAGACGGCACTGGTCGCCCTGGGATACTCACACAGCTCAGCTGTACAGGCAAGTGGTAAGTAGAGTCTGAGTGTGTGTGTGCAGGTGCATGTTCAAATCAAAACCACCCCTGATAACTTTCTCACTAAATAAAAGTGGATAAATATTAATATGAATCATTGATATAATCAGATGTCAGATTAACTAGTCAAGTTGATCAGAGATTCCTCTGCTTTTCTGATTTTAACCATTGCATCCGAGGGAACTGTCCCCAAAGCTCAGCCAAATTCTGTCACACACATAAATGAGACTGTGTGTAAGGCATCCTGTGATCACCGCACCCCACATGACTGAAGGGGTCATCTGATCTGAGAAAACAGAACGCTTCAGTCCTAAAATTATGCATCTTTTACTGTGTATTTCCTTCTGGATTCAGAGGTTTAAATACAGCTTATCCCTGCACGATAAAGTCTCATGTTTCAGCCATACAGCAAAAGAATGCACTGTACTTATGTTGACGCGCACTATAATTTCACCTCATATTCTAGAAATCCTATTTGGAAATGACAGACGTCCTGTGACAATGAATATCAGTCAAACTACAACCCCGTCTGACAGTTTAAATGTGACAATTACGTATTTTTAAAACATCAAAACAGCTAGCGAACATGTTTCTTTTCATTATTATACAGGACAGGAATACAAGTAACATTAAAGTGTTCAAGTTAAAGTGATCTGGCTCAGTTCTATAGCACGTAACAAACAAAAATCACATTATAATACAAAATAAAAACAGAAACAAGACAACAACTAAACATAAACAGCTACACAGACATTTACTTTAACCAATATATAGATATCATGACATCCACCCATAATCGTATTCAGATTCGTCAGTTAGGACTTGGTGTTACAATCCCTGGAGTTTCAGCGTGCTTCAGGCCAGAGCATTGGTGTTTTGGCCGTGACTACCCAGCAGAGCCATCCCCCGAATCTTGAAGTTGTCGCACTACGTGACTGACCAGCGACAGAGGGTCACACACGACAAGATCTTTCACCAGGAGGAATCCCTGATGAGTATGTCGTGATGCGTGGGTCCAAACGCAACCCAGGTTGGGGGGTGCTTACCAGAAAAATATCAAAGTGACAAAGCATCCTTTCTGTTAGTTATTAAGCTAATAACTTGCAGAAACATTGCGTGCAATAGTTCCCCTTCTCTTCCCCTCTCTCTGTCATTTTCTCTCTCTTCTTCACAAACATACACACATACATTGGAAAGCACTGCAGCACCACTCGTCTCTGATGTCAACGTGTGTCTTGTGCTGTCATTTGCTGTAGCTCACCAACAAGGTTCCCAACAGATCCAGATTGTTAGCATGCCAAATATCTTGGAAACATCATGCATTGGCGATCCTCTGTCGTGTAGTGAACAAGCTAGGTAGCAACAGCACGGTGCTTCAGTGTATCTTTGGGTGGTCGCCACCTTAAACCTCATGTTCTGTTTCCTCAAACCCTGTGGTTACGAACATTTTTACAGTGGACTACCTCAGTATCTACATGGATCTTAGAATGAGTTTCATCTTTCCCTGACAGATACAGCTATCCCATCAGGCTGTAATTCTCCATGTTTGTTATGGCACGCCAAGTTTTCAAAGATCAAATCAAATCTCGGTGTTTTACCCGCCTGCCTATCCTGTGTCACTCATAAATACGTCACGATACTGAAGCTAAGTACTCTCAAATGCTATTTCATATCAACTTTAAGGCCATCTTTGAAGGCTTATTAGCTTGATTGGCAGCCAGGGTGGTTCCCACTTCTGCTCAGCTCCACCCAGGCCTCCTCAGCTTTGACAAAATTTGAATTTCTTGGCACCCAGACGAGGGCGAGCAGTTAACCCAAATCCAAGCGTCAGTGATGTCACATCGCTGTTTTCCTGCAGATCATCACTATTGACCCTACAAATTAAAAAATATTTTCACCCTCATCTGTTGACAAAATTTCATCAGCCTCTGCCTCTTGACGTCACATCTGGGAAACGCAGGGATCAGAACTTTTCCATTATTGCATGTTAATGGGAAACATCTCATGGTGCAGTCTTTCTGTGGTAATTGATGAGAAATTAATTATTTCCAGCGGCGGTTTAATAGCTGGAGTCCAGATGGGTGGGGTTTGCCACATGGGTACAATGAGTTCTGAGATGTTTAGACGATCACAGTGAAGGTATTTTCCATGCAGGTATTTTCAAGATAAATCTGTCTGCTTTCTCTGACACTTTATCTCCTTGCCCACCTGGCAGCACAAAGGTTAAACCAAACACTAAATCTGCATCTGCGCGCCTCAGACCAGCACCAAAACTTTTTCTCATCATTCTGAGATCAAAACAAGAAGGCAGACAACATCCAGTCAACCATAAAACAACAGCTCACACACAGACACAGAGCGGGGCAGTTTGACATTCCTGGTGTGTCCCGTAAACACAGGGCACTCTAACCAAGTGGCCGACGCCCTGCGACCCCCCTCGCCTCTCCCACATGGCTACGTTTTGTTCTGAGAAATAAGCCTTTTCTTTTCAAATAAATAATTTTTGGCTGGAGTCATGCATTTTTCCCCCAGTGTGGTCACAACCAAAATTATACAGAGTCTCTTCTATTTTCTTCTGCCATTGAAATGCATCTTGCATAACTTTGGCTGGATGAGTATTTTTAAACTCTTAACTGGCACAGGGGTTTTTTCTTTAATTAACTTGCACGTTATGGCTAATTAAAAAGAGGCTATTTCTTATTTAGGGTATATGGTTACTGCTCTGGATTTAACATGGGCTTAGGTGAATTGCTGAGCAAAGAAATCAAACTAAATTTAACCTAAGGGAAAGTTTTGGAAAGCATTCACTGATATTACTCACTTAGAAATCGTTTACCGTATTTTAAGGCTTGTAAACCACAAGAGGTTCCCGGAAACAACGCAAACCTATTTTTAAGAGGCAAACAACACAATATATCTCAACCAAATGATTTTAAACAAGTTTAAAATAGAGTTTTATAGTATCTGAAGTTTATCAATAGTTTCAGTCATTACTTGCTCTGTCTGTAACTCTCACGAGGGCAGGTTGCTCCAAAGCACAGTACAAGGCAGAGTGAAGCTGTTTTATTCATGCTCAGCCACAATGTTCTTTTTGTTCTTTCATTTTTGAAGATATAAAATCTAATTTCTCCACATCAAACATCTAAAAACCCTTTTTTCATAGATTTAAGTTAAAGATCTCAGACTTTTTTATGCACAGAAAAAACTTATTCCTCTCAAATTCTGGTCGCAAATTTGTTAAAATCTGTGTTAGTGAGCACTTTTCCCTTTCCAA
Organism: Epinephelus fuscoguttatus; assembly: GCF_011397635.1. Classification (NCBI taxonomy): domain Eukaryota; kingdom Metazoa; phylum Chordata; class Actinopteri; order Perciformes; family Serranidae; genus Epinephelus; species Epinephelus fuscoguttatus. Next base: position 15,432,193 of record NC_064775.1, read on the forward strand.
GATAATCCATCCACAGACAGGTGTGACATATCAAGATGCTAAATAAACAGCAACATGACTACACAGTTTCACAGCCGCAGGCCACGTCTTCAGCAGCGTTATCTGAGAACAGCCATCTGAACAGCTGATGCAATAATTGGTTTGCACAACCAAAGAGTTTCTGCACAATCCATCAGACTCCGTCTCAAGGAAGCTCATCTTCTTGATCTTCTTGTTGTCTTTACCAGGGTGTTGACCTGACAGCAGTTTGTCCTCGTAACCAACTTGTGTGTGCAAATGCTCACCATCGATGGCGTCTGGCACTCTGGAAAAGTGTGCCCTTCACAGATGAATCCTAGTTTACACTGTGCCGGGCAGATGGCAGTCGGGATGTATGGCATCGTGTGGGCGAGTGGTTTGCTCATGCCAACATTGTGAACAGAGTGGCGGTGGGGTTATGATATAGATTGTCCAAAGCTACAGACAACAAACACAGGGGTTTTTTTGTTGACCCAAACTAACTTTTTTAAAGATAAAACTGCATGTCAGAACTGCCTTTGTGACCAGCTGATGCACAGCATCTTGATATACCACACCTGTCAAATGGATGGATTAATTGGAAAAGGTGCTCACTAATACAGATTTTAGCAAATTTGTGACCAAATTTAAAGAGAAAAAAGTCTTTGGGTGATGAACAAAAAGTCTAAACCTGTGAAAAATTGGAGCAAATGTTTTGAATAATCGAGAAATCTGTAACTTTAATCAAGGACACAGTCCCTGTCATTTGGTTGCTGTTGCCTATCAGTAGCGTCATCCTTTTTGAGTATACGTCAGGGTTGTGGTTATCTGCCAGAAGCTGTCGTAAATTGACTTATTATCCAATTTTGAGCCACATTTTTACAATATGAGTTTTAAAACTTTGTTGTTTTCAACTACATATTTTAATCTAATGAAGGATTTTAGTCATCTGACATTAGGATCTGAAGAAAAAAGCTGAGCAAATATTAGCGGCAGCTCTGCTCCAGTCCCTGCCGTGACAGTGTTGAAGAAACACTGATTTTTCATGTGAAACTGTTTTATTCAGTGTTTAAATCACCTTGTCCATTTCTTCTGGAGACCTCTGCAGATAATTCGGTTCCTGCTAAAAACCTCTCTAACAATGAACACTGCAGGAATCCTAACAGAAAACCGACTGCAATCCTTGCTCTGCCTTTTGTTGTGGTTTGAATTGAGAGATTCCAAGCGGCAAAAAAATACATTTTATCTTTAATTTCATACATTACTTGAGTATCTGGCATTTGACCATCATATCAGCAGATACTGATATATTTGTGATAAACTAAAATCAGCTGTGTAATATTGGCTATTTCGGTGTATCGTTTGGACTCTAGAGATAAGTGTGGGTTGATTGGTAAAATGAGATTTACCTGTTTGATCCTAAAGTATTTATCTGCAATGATAACATCACTTTTTAGTTCTGTCATCTGACATATTTTTGGGCCAGGAAGAGATTTAAAATGTTAAAGCGGGTCTGCAGATTCATATCAGTAACCCACTGATGACATGTCAAAGTATTCATCATGTCTAAAGCAAAGTCAGCTGCAGGCCACGTAATAACTGCCAGTTATGAGAGGAAATACTGTGCTGTCAGACAGGAGAACAGTGACCTCACAGTGTTTATTCAGTGCATCAACATCTCATTCACAGCCTGCTGCAGTCTTTAATGTTGAGCTGATTTTACTCTTTTCCTCTGATTAATCAACTGTGGAGTCCCAAGAGAACAGCCTTTGTTCTTATGCCCCTATCACCACCATCCTCATGCAGTGAAGACCCACACACTCACACACACACACACACACACACACACACACACACACACACACACACACACACACACACACTGGTGTGATTGAGGCTGGCAGGCCAAGGCCAGGCAGGGTCTGTGTTTGATTTAGCAGATCCTAACGCGATTAGGCCTGTTTAGATTTGCACTTCCAGTCACGGTTGTTGGAAGGCCAGGAGAATGTTCAACCCAGGATGATGCTCCACGTCTCACACACACACACATGCACACACACACAACACAAGCAGGTTAGGTTTACACTGATAAGAAAACAAAGGAACATGAAAACTAGATTTCAAACAGCTGGGAGAAGATTCTTGTTTTAAATCCAGACTTTCAAACAGACAATGAACACATGCTTTAATTATGTATTTGTTGTCCTTTGTGTGTTTGTGTCCTCCAGGTATCATCAAAGTGGGCCGGTGGAAGCCGATGCCTATCCACTACCTGACAGACGCTCCGGAGGCAACAGTGGCTGACATGCTGCTGGACGTTTACCACATGGTCACGCTGCGGATTCTTCTGCACAGGTCAGCATGTGATGGGTGTTTATTAGGTTTATTTAAATTTATTAGGTTCAAATTATACGAGATTGTGAAATAATGTATGTTAAAGGAGTAAAAGACAAAAAAAAAAAAAATAAGAGCAGCAAACAATGGTGAAAACTGTTGACTGTTTTGAGATGAAAAGCTAAATATACAGTATTTTAATAATTATCACAGGTTGATTTGACCAGTGTGACAGCATCTGGTTTAAGTGAATGCAAGTTCCATTCAGTGTACAATAAAAAGGCATTTCACATGTGCAGCTTTGCACGGCTTGAAGAGCTGCCATCAGAGCAGTGGACCCATGCCACAGTGAGGAACGCCCTCAAAGAACTGCTCAGAGAGACCAACCAGAGCGCGCTGGCCAAGGAGTGTCCTCTCTCGCAGGTACGTTTTTAACTGCACCACAGCTACAGTAAATAAAAGCTCCACTTCATACATGCTAATAATTAGTCCTTATTATCAAATGGTCATGATGTTTTGCCCAAACTGGTATGATTCTTCTCCAGGCTAAAATAGAGAAGGTGTTGTTCAGAGATGTTTGCGTGTGTGTTTGTTTTATACTTGGACAAACATGTTTGTCCAATAGAAGGCAGTCTCACTTTGAGCAAACAAAGAAGAAATCAGGATATCAATTTGACAAACCAACACACTCCACTACATCCATGAAACAAATGTAAAAGAATTTGGATGGGACAACGGGGAGATGAGCAATGATATGAAGTGCTTTGAGGTGGAATTAAGTTTCTTACATTCTTCCAGATGATCACTTGTGGAAGTACTGAGGTGAATTGTACAGCCAAATTTCCACACAGGTTGTTTGGTCGACACAGGGATTATTATTATGGATTATTTATTATACAGGGATTATTTTTACATACGTTTACCTCATTCTTTTAAACTTTTACTATAAACATCAGACATTGTAACATATGACAGAAAGTAAGAAAAAGCCCAATAGATCCTCCTTTAAATCCTTTAGATCCTCCTCCTTTAAAATGTATTTTGTCGACTGTTTAGTTCAGTAGAATAAAGTGGCGAGTCAGGAGATATTAGTTAAAATTATTTTCCTAGAAATAAACGTTTATCTGGATTTGATTCTGTTTCTGTCACACACACATGCGCACACATGTACACAGATAGCCAAGATGCTGCTAAGTATTTTCTCTAAACACATGTGGTTTCATCATCAGTTCACCACACACTTAGTGCACTGTGTAATAATCTCTCGCTCACACACACACACACTAGTATTGATACTGTCCCATGGGAAAGGATGCAAACACGCACACCTCAATTATCCTGCTCACACACACCCTGCAGTCATTAGACTTGAGAGTGTGTCATTTCGACTTGTGATTTATACACAGGACTTAGTCATGATGTAATTAGTGATTAGGGGAAGTGTGTGGGTGGTGTGTGTTTGCAGCCTGACTCATGTGAGTTTTAATCCTCAGGGTTTCCCATGTTGAGCTTTCACTTCTCATGTAGTCTCCTGCGCCGTAGAAGTGGCCACAGTGCGTGCTGGGAAAGGGAGGGTGGGTGAAGAGTTTTAATAAATCAGCGGTGAGCTGGTCAGCTGCTGAGATTTCCCATTTTCTGTAACAAAAACTCATCAGCCGGTCTCAAGGCGCTGCCACTCCCAAGACTACACACAGGCTTTTCATGGACTGACTGTTGAATCATTTCAAAGAGGAGGTTTAATCCCATCCAGAGGACAATATTCAGTAATAAAATGATGAGAAGTGTGACAAATATTTATGTTAGCTGCAACATTGTGTTTATTTTTCCCGAAGTTACTGTATTCTTGTCCATCTCTTTTTGTCTCTCTGTCAGAGTATGATCTCAGCGATAGTGAACAGTTCCTACTATGTCAACGTCTCCACCTCTAAATGCCAGGAGTTTGGACGCTGGTACAAGAGGTACAAACGCATGAAAGGTAACTCTCACACCTCATTCACATCCAGTCCTGAAGTAGCTGAGCACACATAAAGCCAGCAGTACTTTCTGTTATATTTCTCAACTAGTGGATTTTACTCAGATGACTTTATGGCACAAAATGAATCACTAATACTTTGCCTTTGAGCCAAAAACTGCCCTGGTGCAAGGCACTGGGAGGTCATGTAACAGCAGACAAATATACAAGCACTTAGTCTGCATGGTTGTGGTGTAATCTGGGCAATCCGATTCCTTAAAGGGATCATTTGGAATTTTTGAAGTGGGGTTGTATGAGGTACTTATCCATAGTCAGTATATTACCAACAAGAGATGTCAGTCCCAGCCAGTCACTCCCAGTTTGGAGAAGCAGACAGGAGTACCGCTACAGAGTGTAGGCAATGTACTGCTGTGGATGGGGGCAGCAACAAAACATGTCTTAGCCACCTAAAAAAAATGGTACCAGTTTAAGACCCTATCTACACTTATTTTTTAAAACGGAAAACTTCCCACACTATAAAAAAAAATTCCATTGCTTATCTCTGTCCATACTACAACTACAAAAATTATTCCAAACGCTCGCTGGTGTTAGCGTTCTTCTGCAGTCTCCCCTTGTTGCGAAGATGGTTAAGTGTACAGGCTAACCTTTTTCCTTTTTCAAAATGATGACTGGAGATCTCATCACCGTTGATTCTCTTGTAATATAAGGACCGAGGAACCTACTCAATGATACCAGTGATTCTCTGGACACACGAAAGTTTTCCTTCCACTCCTCATCAACAACAGTCCCACTGTTGGCCTGATCCAAAACCATCATTTCTGGTGGACCAAATAACACTGGGTGCAGCAGACAGGTCTGTTTGTCTGAAGTGGTACAGCAGTACTAAGTTTTAAGTGTAAAAGTAGTCATTAGACCAAGCAGTGCTGACAAAACATAAACAAACTGGTAGTCTGTCGTTATTGTTTCTGTAGCATGCTCATTACACAAAGCAACAACTAACGTGCCTGAATTGAGGAGTTTACGTCATTGTTTCTAAAACTCTCTGCTTTACTATGTCCACTCCAAAAACACTGTAATCAAAGAGAAAATTCAGCACCTTAGACAGCTGTTTTTTTTTTTAAAAAAAGTCTATTTTTAATTAACTAAAATGCAGTTTGTATGTGGACGACAGGCTAAAACTTAAAGGAAAATATATGTTTTTTAAAATATCTGCATACGTGTAGATGGGGACTAATCGTACACTATATTTACAGGGTTTTCACCGCTTCACCTTACCGTCAAACAGCCCTTTCTGATGAGGAACTGAACTAAAAGTGAAACTTATCTATGCTCTCTTCAAAGCCAGACTTAATTGAAAAAAAAAAGGAATTCCACCTCACAGTACAGGACTGGCTGGTCTAAAGCTCCTTTTGTCAAAGGAGTCTAGTGAATAGATAACGGCTTTAGTTCCCTGACAATGAAGGCTGTATGCAGCAAGGTAAGGCAGGGAAAATACCTTAAATACAGCATACACTTAAACGGATACTGATTATTTTAGGTGGCTAAAATGCGTTTTTCTGCTGCCTCCGTCCATAGCGACACATTGCTTAGCCTTTGTGGCAATATTCCTCTCTCTGTTTTCAAACTGGGAGTGTACCGACCAACATCTATACACCGACTATGGATGAGTACCTCCTACAGACCCACTTCAAAAAATCTGAACTATCACTTTAAATCAAATCTTAGCTTGATCTCTCTGGCATGAAGTGAAAATATTATGAACTTGGTGACCACAGCTGAACAGAAACCCGTATTGTAAAATTCAAACACACACACGGATGTAAAACTCAGTCCTGTTGTAATCAGGCTAGTGTGGCCACGTAAACACCATTTTTCACAGTAATCTGGCTCCTTGTTTGCATGCGAGCTCAGCCTGTCGCAGGTGTTGCTTCACTTCAGTGGCAGTTTTACGTTGTTTAGTAATCACCCCTGTAAAGTGTCGATCCATCAGTGAGCCGTTGCAGTTTATTGGGACACATTTCCTCGTTAAATTCTCCCACCTTGTTAAAAACTTTTACAGTTTTAGTGACCAACTCTCCCGCACCTCAACTGTTCAGCTGTTTATACTTTATTTACCTCATGTTGCTTTGAAATCTCACAAAGGTGGAGACTGTCAGAGCTCTTTTTAAAGCTGACACTCACTGCTAATCACAACTCGACTTAATATGACTCACCTGTCTGGCTGCCTTTGTTTTTGCGATTTAGTTTCTTTAAATGTGATGCTTTTTAATGAAGTTTTTCCATTCTTCTGTCCGCCCCCTGTACGTGTGTGTCAGCCTGTATGTGTCTAATCTGCTGCATGAGACGTCTGTCACTGACAGCTCTCAGTAGGAAGGAACTGTCACACATGGTTTGCATTAATGTCACCCTTAATACACATGACAAAACTAAATGCTCTTAACTCTTAATGGAAAACAGCAGCAACCCCTCAACACACACGCACAGCCACACACACGCCACCAAAACCCAGGAATAAGAGCTCTTCTTACACACACACACACACACACACACACACACACACGCTGGGAAGGTAAAAATCTGAAGCCCTGCCAAACCTCACTCCAACTTTTATTCCCCTAATAACCTAAAATGTGACTCTGAACCAAACCCAGCAGCAGTATAATAAGAAGCAGACGAGCAGAGAGGCCGTTAAAATCCAGGAGAGCAGAAACGTTGAGTGCAGTGATAAGGAGGAAACATTCTTCACTTATTTGATCTTATGTGGAGACTGTAAGTGAAAATAGGATGTCAGTGACGTAAACTAAAGACTTTGTGGTTTAAAGATCATCCTCTGAGCCACAAGACTGACCTGTACTTTAAACAATATATCCTAGAAAGGTTTTCTACACATCTTTTATTAACTTCTGTGCTGGTAGATTTGGTTCATCAAAGATATTTATGTTGGTTGTTTCACCTTGAAATAAATCGGTGTATCTGTGTCAGTGTATGTAACTAAATGTACTTACTGCTCTGATATTTCCCACTCAGGTGAATACATTGAGAAGATGTGGTCAGTACAGGACAAATCTGATATTAAAGGTAAGTTTGTCTTTTATTGGTGACTCAGTGGCACCTCACTGGGGCCACTGAGGCTTCAGTGACCAAGTGAATGGAATTCAAATTGGGGTTTAGAGGTTAAAGGCACCAATCACAGACCAAGGCTTTAATTTTAAAGCGCAATTTCACCCCAACCCCCCCAAATTTTTTCCTCTTACCTGTAGTGCTTAAAGTTAAATTAAGTTTGGTGCATGTTGAGGTTCAGGATTCAGATTTGGGTGAGGAAATAAATGTAATCAGTGAACAATCTTTTCAAATATATTGACACAAACCTGTATGTTTTTGTTACACAGTGGAGAGGGATCTGGACCTGAGCATCCTCAGCCAGCGTCCTCCCTCTCTCTTACCCTCCCCCACCCAAGTGGGCGCCCTGGGCAGCCCTGGAGCTCTGTCCATCAAGAGTGGCCTCGGGGACACTCAGACCTCCACCCAGCCTCACTGTCTGCCTCACCCCGCCAGCCAGCACCACACCAGTACACCACTGCGTCCCCAAGGTCCACCTCTCCTGGGCCACAGTGGGCTCCTGTCCCCCCAGCTCTCCCCTCAGCTCGTCCGTCAGCAGCTTGCCATGGCCCACCTCATCAACCAGCAGCTCGCCGTCAGCCGCCTGCTCGCACACCAGCACCCACAGGGAGTCAACCAGCAGTTCCTCCACCACCCGCCTATCTCACGGACCTGCAAGGGCCCCGGAGGCACTGCTGAGCCCGGCCTCAACTGCTCAGGGGCCGAAGTCTCCTCCAGCATTTACCAGCAAGTCAGAAACGAGCTGAAGAGGGCCAGCATTTCTCAGGCCGTGTTTGCACGTGTGGCTTTTAACCGTACACAGGTAAACACAATTTAACATTCTGACTGAGAAAGGTGACACCATAGGTTTCACGTTAATGCTGACCCCTTTGTGTGTGTGTGTGTGTGTGTGTGTGTGTGTGTGTGTGTGTGTGTGTGTGTGTGTGTGGGTGTGGGTGCAGGGTCTGCTGTCAGAGATCCTTCGTAAGGAGGAGGATCCACGCTCGGCCTCACAGTCGCTGCTGGTCAACCTGAAGGCCATGCAGAATTTCCTCAACCTGCCAGAGGGCGAGCGGGACCGCATCTACCAGGAGGAGAGAGAGCGGAGCACCAACTCCAACCACAACCTCTCCAGCAACCACATCTCCAGCAGCAACACACACAGACACCCACAGGTACACACACGCTCACAGGACTGATCCCAGATCTGCATTTGGGGATACCTTGAATACCTTGTTTGGGGGGGCAGGAGAAGCAGCGACGTCTCAGTAAATAAACAGCTTTTCATGGCACAGCTGACGGGTCTCTACAAAACACCCATTTTGGTAACAAAAGAGCCAGTGGAAACACAGCAGTGACTCACTAAAACACAACTGGTTTTGTTGTGTGTTGGTTACGAACAGTGGTCTGCAGCTTGGTAGGCGTCATACCAAGGTGACACATTGTCCACCATCCCCTCCACATCCTGATAACAAAGCCAGCTCATACTGTATACTGCGTCATTTCAGAAACACTGATATGTATAAAACGTAGCAGTTCATATTTGAATTTATTTGAATTTAAATATTAATGTCACAAAGGCAGAGATTGACCAAACCTCTTAAAAATAAATCTAATTCTTGTGTATTTGTGATAAACAGAGAAATTGTCCACTTGTGAAAATGTGGAATGTTATCGTCTTTCTATATCTCAACTTTTATGTAACCACGTAAATCTACAAACCTCATCTCAGTTCCTGTGTCCTGCTCTGTGCAGACAAAGTGCAACATGTCTGCTGCGGAGCTGCCGCTGAAGCTGGACTCGCTGGTGAACATCTCGTCAGGGATCTATGACGAGATCCAGCAGGAGATGAAGAGGGCGAAGGTCTCCCAGGCGCTGTTCGCCAAGGTGGCTGCCAATAAAAGTCAGGTAAGTCCCGAAAAAACAACCATTTTAGTGGTTAAAGATGCATTCCTTGATTTTATTTTATCACCCTTGAATGGGTGGCAAAACAACAACAAGCCTGAACTTGAATTCAGAAAGAAGGTAAGTTCCATTTTCTAACTGTGCAGGGTCTCATCAACATGCTTGATAATGTTTTTAAGAATGACACGTGAACACCCTGTAAAACATCCGCATACACATGATGTACACAGTTGATAATGTTTGAAGGAGCTGATGAGGGTGTAACATGCAGGTGTGTGAGTGTGTGTGTGGGCGTGTGGGGGGGATCTGATTACCCGCTGTGGCATACCATCATGTCTCCATCCTCAGATAAACAATGCGGGTGATGGAAGGCGAGATCAAAGCAGAGTCTGCTGGAGGGAGAGAGGATAAGGGGGGGCAAAGAGAGGAGGGCGAGGGTTTCAAAACCAGTCTAAATGCCTTCCCCCCCCACAAACCTCATGTGACGATTTATTACCAACACAGGCAGAAAGGGTTTAAGAGCACGTGTGTATTAATGTATGAACGACACTGAGAGATAAAGCTTAAAAGTCTAAATGATAAAGCAGTAAATGGACTGAGATTGCGGGGGGGACACAGAGGAGGAGGAGGAGGAACAGAAGGATGCAAGACGGAGGAAAAGATAGACAAGATGACGGAGGGATGATCACATTATTACCATTAATTTCCAGGCTGAAGGCTGCGCGTAAACAACAGCTGGTGGCAGATCCTGGGTCAGCCTAGCAAAGATAATCCAATCTTCACACACACACACACACACACACACTTGCAGACACTCGCTGCTCCCCTCAGACTTTTTCCTTCTTTTTTTTTCTTTCTCCTCTCAGGGAGCATTTTCTACTCTAACCCAATAAATACAGTATTTATTTTAGAATTTGAATACAAATATATATACTCAATTAACCCTGGGAACAACTCTTAGGAGCATCAGTGTTTCAAGTCCATTTTTAAACCAAACATAGTGGCTATAGAAGGAGTGATGTAGTCATGTAGGAACTGTTTTCTTTCCACTGAACTACACCCGCCAACTGTATTACCGCACAGAAGGAAGCATGCAACTATTGCTATCTCACCTAGCACCACCGAGCTAACTAATGTTACAGCTTATCCAAGGAGGATCCAAGGGGGTGACCTGTCCCTTGTCTGTGAAATACAGCTTTTGGTCCAACGAGCAACACTTTGCTGATTTTAGAAAAAGACATTGTCAGCAAACACAGCAGAGAGACCAGCAGTGATGTAAACCACAGCCACACACAGCCTGGCAGTCTGCTCCAAACACACACAGAACAAACAGACAATCGCATGCATTAAGTCAAGCCGAAGCCTTTTAAAATACCCACTGCTTACAGGACAACAAAACAAACAAAATCTGCCACACAAAGCTTTTTAAAACAAAACTTTTTATAGTCATCTATCCAGACGAGCTCATCAGAAACAAAGGACTCTAAAGTGCAGTCATTTAATCATCATATAGTGAATAATAAAACATGACATGAGCTTCGTCTTTTAATTTCACCTAATTCTCCTGTAGGGCTGGCTGTGTGAGCTGCTCAGGTGGAAAGAGAGCCCGAGCCCAGAGAACCGCACACTGTGGGAGAACCTGTGCACCATCAGGAGGTTCCTGGCTTTATCGCAGGCTGACAGAGATCAGGTCTACGAGGAGGAGTCGAGGCAGCAGCACAGCGAAAGGCACCACACCGTCCTGCACGTCCCAGACCAGCAGGTACAATCATACAGATAGTATGTGTTTATTCTGAAGATTAAAGCTGACTGTAGAGGGAAAAAAAATAAGTGTGAAGATCAGATTTTTAAAGATACACACCCACTCTAAACCACACTACAGCCATGTGCAAGCAAAAGACACAAATCAAAGTGTTTTACGAGTGAGAAAATGTGAGCATAGCGCTGTTAAGAAAAGTTTCCTCTGTCTGTCTCGCTCCGTCTGTCTGATCCCACCACCTGCTCCTCCAGCAGCCCTCCTCTTTGTCATATTTGTGTCCCATAAGTCATTGAAAATAGAAGTGGTAAATGACCAGCCCACACACTTCCTGCTAAACACTCCTCCATCCCACCCTCTCCCCAAAACCAAAATGCTCTCCCGTCTGGCCCTAACCTCAATATTATTCAGAACATTCCCTGTAATTATTGAAGTAGAGAAAAAGGAATTGCCATTATCTTTATTTAGGTCCTTTAATTTTGATGGACCACAGATTTATGGTGCTGGATTCCTGTGTTTGGGTGTGTTGGCCGACCCGCCCTGTTAATAAGCTCTAGTAGTGTGGTTGTTTGTGTGATGAATTTGGGACGTCAGCGTGCATGTTGGCGGGTGATGGAAGCTGGTCAGTCACACTTCCGCTTGTACTACATTTCCCTTAATGATTGTGCAGAGGGGCAGAGTGGTTCACTTATTACTGTGGGCTGTATTGTAATTACACATCATGAGGCATGTTCACATGGACTGTGGTGCCGGATCAAACTGTAGTGTCTCTACATCCACATGTTGAGTTAAACCCTTAAAGTGTATTGAATCAGCAGCAATGGTTGTGTTTATGTGGTCATAAAACAGCACATCCCCAACATAAATACACTGTTAATGTTACCACAATGATACAGACAAATAACTTGGTTGCACTAGGCAGGTGGTGCACAATATCTCAACGAAGCCTGCCTGTCACTCCGCCTCTCTCCTAATAAAGCGCTGTTGTTTGCAGTTTTCCAACATGCTCCTGCTCAAACGTAAGATAGCTTTTTTTTTACTTTGACATGTGGTAAAAGAATTGAGGCATGTCTTATGACAAAGGAGCACAACATGAAGTTGTATTTATTTTAAATGTGTGACAATTTCAGATGGAAAACACAGACTTGGTGTCCAAAAGCCTTAACTGGCGTTAAAAAACAGACGCACATGCCCCCCAAGAACACCTCAGCACCCTCCTTCAAACATATTGCCTCCAGCTCCACTCGACGTTCTCTAAGCACCCCTGTTGAGAAATGCTAAATAAGTGCAACAAGTGCAAAATACCAACGTTTTTATACTCATTTGAGGTCCCTGTGGTGGCCCCAAGTGATCATTTAGTTTGTTATGCATCAAGTCAGCCATGCCACATGCCACATGCCACGTGTGTTGAAACATCCCTATAAACGTCTGACAAACAGGGCCGTTACCTAGGAGACTGTCAAATTCCGCCAACATCTACATTGCATCTGACAAAGTATACAAAAAAAGCCGAAGACACCAGGGAGAGGGCAAACAAAGTTGAATTATCTAAATGTAATTTTCTTTTCTTAACAGGTGATCCACAGACAGCCCCTGCCACCTCTGACCACTCCATCTCCGGTTCATGAAGACCCTCAGCCCATCCCGTTGCTGGTCTTGCATGGCTCAGAAGACACGCCCCAGCGTGGGATGAGCCCCGGCCTTGGAGGGGGAGGAGCAAAGAAGGCCCGCTCACGGACACGGATTTCCCTCGAGGCTCTGGGAATCCTGCAGAGCTTCATCGGCGATGTGGGGCTCTACCCCGACCAGGAGGCCATCCACACCCTGTCGGCCCAGCTGGATCTACCCAAACACACCATCGTGAAGTTCTTCCAGAACCAGCGCTACAACGTCAAGCACCACAACCAGGTCAGAGAGCCTGTTCCCGGGGAGGACGACAGGGAGAGCTCGAGTCCCAGCGAGGGCGGCGTCTGCACAGTGGAGAGTCGAGTGGAGGAGGGCCTCTCTGCGTCTGAGGAGTCGAGCGAGGACGGGAGAGGATCAGTGGAGGCGTTCAGAACAGAGGGAGGAGAAAGAGGAGAAGAAAGAGATGTGGAAATGGAGACAGAGAAGGAAGAAGGGGATGATGGGAAAGCCTCAGGGCCAGCGACTTCCTCCCTGTCCCCCTACAGCAGCCTGGACAGCCCCCACTCTGCAGAGCAGCAGAGATAACAGCAGAGAAACAAGAACTGGATGGAAGCAAAGGACAGCGTCAAACTGTGAAGCCCATACACAGACAACCTGTGAATAAACACACTCTATCACCTTTACCAGAGCTGATCATCAGAGCTCGTTAATATCTGAAGAACTGTGGAAACATATTTAAGTAAGTTTGACTGAAAAGGGATCCAAAGGTACGACCACTACCTACAGATACTTCCAGCATTTTTAGTTTGATGCTGCCTGTAAAAGACAAAAACACATTTCCTCCTGAGTTTTCTTTTCTTTAGTGAGGATGGGAACACATTTCAAACTGCTTTAAATCATCATGACAGCATACTGGAAAAACAACAAATTCCCTAAGTTATATTAGTTCCTTCAAAGTGGCACCCTAAGAAAATGTCCAGAACACCTCTGTTAGCTTTACAGGTGACTGTAAGAAGACTCCTGCAGCACAATCCACGTCTTTCACAGTTCTGTCTGTTACTGATGCTGCATTTCCACTGAATGGTTTGGCTTGACTCGACTCACTTTTGGTACCAGATTCTTTTCTCTGTTTCGTTTTCCACTTGTTGCCCTCTCAGTGGAGGCAGGATTCAGCATAGCAACACCATGTGAAACCACCATGACACCATTCTTAAAGTGTCAGTCACTGGATTCTTTCATCAGCAACCTAACAGAGACATGTTTGTCAATTGTACGATGTAGTGTCTGCAGTGTAAGGCGTAGTTTTGCGGGCTGCCACTCTTTAAAATATGGGTCAAAAAAGTTGCGATTGATATTGACAGTAGCTTGGCAAGGATGTTTTTCTTTGGCTGTAAAGTAGTTCCAGCACTTTTTTAATGACACAATACCCATGGTGTTTGTTCCAGTGACAACAATATCTTGACGCTAGCTAGATAGCTAACTTAACACTACGTTATAAGGTTTGACTACACAGTTAACATCCAGTTTACAACATGTACGGTGATAAAAGCAAGACTCACCAGCAACATCCAGTGTCCGGCCGATCTGCTCCCAAAAATAGGCTTTTCTGTCTTTACTGTGATAGTTTCTGACATATCAAACAGCTCGAGTTAGTATGTAGCTAAAGGAGCAGCAGTGACGACACCAACGCCTTTCTGAAAAGTTCAGAGATTTTGAATCAGGAAGGCGTTCAGAGCAGCCGCACAAAAAAGCCGGCGCTCACTGAAAAAAAAAACACGCTGGGTGTGGTGCTTTTTCTCTAGATGGCCGCACAGTCTCACATCATTAAACAACTGAAAAAAGACACTGGCACTCAGACAAAAATGGTATGTGGACACGACCAAACTCAGTTTTTCAGCTCGGCTTGCTTGGGACCTTTGTCAAAGTGGTACCAAAAAAGTACCAGGTACTATGCACAACTTTTGCAAGTGGAAAACAGAATAAGAGCGAGTCGAGTTGTACCGTGCGCTGGAAATACGACATATGAACACGGCTTCCTTTATAGTCACCATATAAATGCAATGGTGTAACATGGACGCTGTGTATTTTGATGAATGGATACAGATTAAAAGCATGGACAGAGGAGAAGTGGATTACACTGCAGGAGTGGTTTGAGAAGTTTCTAATCGTCAGCCACCTTTTAAGCTAACAAGGTTTATGTTTATTTATGTATGTTTTTGTTTATTGTATTTTCAGGTTAAGGTTAACTCATAAGAGTTTGGTGACTTTTTCTCTTAAAGCAGGAGGTTTCACAGTGGGTGTTAAAGGGTAACTTTGGTATTTTTAAAACTTGGAGTTTCCCATGTTTTTGTGTCTAAGTGACTAACTGAAACAACAATTTTTGAAACTGGTTCAGTATTAAGTGAGAGCAGTGCAGCTGGCAGTTGTGAAGCAGGCTGCAGTGTATTCAGAGCATGTTCACACTGTCAATATACATCCAGCGAAAGTTTTTTTTTTGCCACTGACAGGCTCAGATTGTGATTATAAATGTCTGACAACATCATGGAAAGGATCCTTACAGAAACAGACATTTTAGTTAGATAGTGTTTAACCAGAAAAAGACCCAAAATCACCATCACCAAACACACCAGGCTCCACTTAAATTAACAGTAATTTTAGTGTGTGTAGAGCCAGCATATTTTCACATCAGCTTTGTGAATTTAGGGTTTATTTCAACCAGACCAGAGCTGGTGATTGTTGGAGCAGTGGAAAGACGAGCCAAGACGGCTTTTGTGAGTTTTTCATTTTCATAAAATGAATAAACCTGAAATTGGCCACATGGAGTCCACTGCCAAACGTAGAATTTCACCTCACTGAAGCTTTTGAGTAAAATCCTCCCAAACCTCACACAAGTTTTTTTTTTGTCAGATCATAGAAATAAATACAAAGGAATGAATAAATAAAAATACTTTGAGAAGCTGCAGTCGGAGAGCTTCTGTCTGAGCAGAGGTGGGAACACTGATATTGGTTTTCGTGTTAGATGTAATCATATGGGGACCAAAAATAAACTGACACTGGGCAGTATACCCCATGAGACGGGCATTCACCTGTAACACTAGAACCTCCACCCAGACTGAAGGCCATTTTAAATCCTATGAAATATATATGCTTTTCATCAACTGAGCTCTACGTGAATCTGACAGTAAATCAGTTCTGCGCTTCCCTCCCGTCGATATTTATTACTACCTTTATATTTACTGCAATCTGAGTATTATTGTTGTAATTATAGTTTTGCTATTATTTTCTATGATATGACGACATATGTCTTTGTAAATGTGACCAAAAAAAGAGGATGAGCAAGTCAGTGTTACACAGTTTGAGTGTTAAAAGTATGATTCTTTATTTACGATTTCTAAAACAAGACTCAAAGAGAAATGTTCTGACAAACAGTTTTGCATTTATGTACATTATGATGTAAATGTTGACAATCCACCTGCAAAACTCATCACATGTGGGATGCAACCACTGTCACTGACACTGTTCTGTGTGATTTGTGCCACACAGGAACAGGGCATGAAAACACAGCATTAACATTTCAGTTTGACAATCATCTCTGTCCTGGATGGAGCACGCAATGTTCCTGATTTGTTCCACTTTGACGTTTTACCATTGTTCTTTGATTCTGTTGTGGGCAGGACATGAGAGTCTGATAAAACTTTTTCCAAAGTATAATCCGTGTGGAAAGTTTGCCCTGTTTGTCTTTTGAAAACCTCTGTTAGCTGGTCCCACTCTTCAACAGCTCAGTGATGACGCAAACACCTGTAAACAAACTTCATTGTCTCAAACTGCACCCTGCTGCCATTGACCTACAGAGAGAAAAACGAAAACACATTTAAAACAGAGGGACACTGACACCAACTAAAATGTCAAAGTTTCACCAAGATAAAAGATATAATACGAGAAAGCCAAAAAATAAATAAATTAAAAACCAGTAGCTCAGAGAAAATCAAGATATGCTTTTCCGAGAAAAGTACATTTTATCAGAACAATCAAAACAATTTTCGTCTGTAAAATAATCATACAATTAATAAACAGATGTATAAAAAATTATAAATAAATAAATAATTAAAATATATAAAACATTTAATGAAAACAAATACATACATAAAATAAAAAATATAAATAAAATTAAAATAAAAAATAAGATGCACAGATATAAAAGAGAAGCTCAGTACTATTGTGTAAAAGTAGGCAAGAAAGCTGTCATTCCACTCCCGTATCTTCGCCCTCACTTACCACAACTCTGCCCACAAACTATATAAAAAGAGCAGCAGTCAAATGCACACACAAAGTGCACAGTCCTCTCCAACCTAACCACAGACACATGAATGTAAAAACAGCAACTGTAAAATGCAAAACACAAAGTGCACAATGCAATTAGATGGGTGGGGGGCACAGACGTGTCTTTTGAAATCTCCCATATACAACACAAAGTGTAACTCCTGAGCTCTGTGAGATAAAAGACAGTGAAGCAGCCTATAAAGGCTTTTAAATACAAAGTCTTCATACACTGAAAGTTCACACAGACACTTTTGAAAGAAAGTAACTTTTACTTTCAGTAATATACGATAGTATGCTGGCACAGTTCAGGTCAACAATAAAGCAAAATGTGTAAAGTGAGGAGTAAAATGCATTTTTCCACACTAAAATCAATCCAAATATGCAGAAATAAACATTGTTTTTTTCTTTAGTGTATTTGGAGCTAAAATTCTAACTCCATTAAACCCTATGGAGCTCAAGATTTCAACAACTAAGATTAAAAAGGAGCCCATTTTTAAAGATTTAAGGTCAGATTTCTGGCTGTAAACAGTGGCGGGGTCTGCCACTCTGCAGGGGACATTCCCCCTGTGTCCCCCCCATAAATTACAATAGACACCCAGTGTAGCTATGATCTATTTAATATGTAACAAACTACAGTATCTCATATACATATCATCATGTGATGGGTATCTACTGTGTGCACATTCATCTTCTTCGCTCTGTGAATCATTAGCAACGGATTAATTTACGAGTTGTAGCTAACTCTCTGCAGCTTCATGTCTGCTGTACTGTGCCAGGGTGCCTGATAACAATTTGAGACAATTTAGCAACTGCCACGCTCACAGATGTCTGTAACTCCATCTGTCAACCTCTGCTCGATTGAGTGTTTGGCTTTAAGAGAATACTGTGTGAATGTTAGTTGTGTGTGAGTTGACTGTGTATGCTTTACAGACCAGCTGAGGGACGAACTGCTCCCAGTGCTGCATATTATGGAGCTTTATCCCTATCTTTATTCAAGAGAGTGGTCTATCAGTTTGAGAGCATTATTTGTTGATTTCATGTTCAAAAACCCTGCCCTCGCACTCAAATAGCCTCGCCTAGCTTGGATCTGCTGTTTCTGCTCAAACAGTGTACTCGCACTCAGATACCATGTTGCTCGCACAGATTTCCTGCTCGAGCTTCAGCTTTTCTGCTCGTGCTCAAACTGTTTCTGTGCGCTCGCGGAATTTCTGCTCTCAGATTTCTGCCCTGCGCTTGGATTTTTTTGTGTAACAAAACCTGTCAAAATCCCCCAACCAATAGAATGCCAGATTTACTGTTGACCAAGGAAATGATCCCTGCCTCCTTGTGGGCGCGCTCGCTTTGGTATTAGAGCATCCCGTCCAGGCCAGTACTCTTTAATCGTATATATATATACACACATACATGTATATATGTGTGTGTGTGTGTGTGTGTGTGTATGTATATATATATATATATATATATATATATATATACATACAGTACAGGCCAAAAGTTTGGACACACCTTCTCATTCAATGCGTTTTCTTTATTTTCATGACTATTCACATTGTAGATTCTCACTGAAGGCATCAAAACTATGAATGAACACATGTGGAGTTATGTACTTAACAAAAAAAGGTGAAATAACTGAAAACATGTTTTATATTCTAGTTTCTTCAAAATAGCCACCCTTTGCTTTGATTACTGCTTTGCACACTCTTGGCATTCTCTCCATGAGCTTCAAGAGGTAGTCACCTGAAATGGTTTCCACTTCACAGGTGTGCCTTATCAGGGTTAATTAGTGGAATTTCTTGCTTTATCAATGGGGTTGGGACCATCAGTTGTGTTGTGCAGAAGTCAGGTTAATACACAGCCGACAGCCCTATTGGACAACTGTTAAAATTCATATTATGGCAAGAACCAATCAGCTAACTAAAGACAAACGAGTGGCCATCATTACTTTAAGAAATGAAGGTCAGTCAGTCCGGAAAATTGCAAAAACTTTAAATGTGTCCCCAAGTGGAGTCGCAAAAACTATCAAGCGCTACAACGAAACTGGCACACATGAGGACACTCTTGGCATTCTCTCCATGAGCTTCAAGAGGTAGTCACCTGAAATGGTTTTCCAACAGTCTTGAAGGAGTTCCCAGAGGTGTTTAGCACTTGTTGGCCCCTTTCCCTTCACTCTGCGGTCCAGCTCACCCCAAACCATCTCGATTGGGTTCAGGTCCGGTGACTGTGGAGGCCAGGTCATCTGCCGCAGCGCTCCATCACTCTCCTTCTTGGTCAAATAGCCCTTACACAGCCTGGAGGTGTGTTTGGGGTCATTGTCCTGTTGAAAAATAAATGATCGTCCAACTAAACGCAAACCGGATGGGATGGCATGTCGCTGCAGGATGCTGTGGTAGCCATGCTGGTTCAGTGTGCCTTCAATTTTGAATAAATCCCCAACAGTGTCACCAGCAAAACACCCCCACACCATCACACCTCCTCTTCCATGCTTCACAGTGGGAACCAGGCATGTGGAATCCATCCGTCACCTTTTCTGCGTCTCACAAAGACACGGCGGTTGGAACCAAAGATCTCAAATTTGGACTCATCAGACCAAAGCACAGATTTCCACTGGTCTAATGTCCATTCCTTGTGTTTCTTGGCCCAAACAAATCTCTTCTGCTTGTTGCCTCTCCTAAGCAGTGGTTTTCTAGCAGCTATTTGACCATGAAGGCCTGATTCGCGCAGTCTCCTCTTAACAGTTGTTCTAGAGATGGGTCTGCTGCTAGAACTCTGTGTGGCATTCATCTGGTCTCTGATCTGAGCTGCTGTTAACTTGCGATTTCTGAGGCTGGTGACTCGGATGAACTTATCCTCAGAAGCAGAGGTGACTCTTGGTCTTCCTTTCCTGGGTCGGTCCTCATGTGTGCCAGTTTCGTTGTAGCGCTTGATGGTTTTTGCGACTCCACTTGGGGACACATTTAAGTTTTTGCAATTTTCCGGACTGACTGACCTTCATTTCTTAAAGTAATGATGGCCACTCGTTTGTCTTTAGTTAGCTGATTGGTTCTTGCCATAATATGAATTTTAACAGTTGTCCAATAGGGCTGTCGGCTGTGTATTAACCTGACTTCTGCACAACACAACTGATGGTCCCAACCCCATTGATAAAGCAAGAAATTCCACTAATTACCCTGATAAGGCACACCTGTGAAGTGGAAACCATTTCAGGTGACTACCTCTTGAAGCTCATGGAGAGAATGCCAAGAGTGTGCAAAGCAGTAATCAGAGCAAAGGGTGGCTATTTTGAAGAAACTAGAATATAAAACATGTTTTCAGTTATTTCACCTTTTTTTGTTAAGTACATAACTCCACATGTGTTCATTCATAGTTTTGATGCCTTCAGTGAGAATCTACAATGTGAATAGTCATGAAAATAAAGAAAACGCATTGAATGAGAAGGTGTGTCCAAACTTTTGGCCTGTACTGTATGTATATATGTATATATATATATATATATATATATGGCGCACGTGGGTATATTAACAGTCCCTTTATTCCAAAAGTGGTAAAGAAAGCAAGGGAAGAACATTTAATAAAGCCCTGGAGGGTCGGAGTGGATGAACCCGGTTAAAGAGTAGCCTACCCGCCCGGGTGGGACTCTCTAATACTAAAGCGAGCGCGCCCACAAGGAGGCAGGGATCATTTCATTGGTCAACAGTAAATCTGGCATTCTATTGGTTGGGGGATTTTGACAGGGTTGTTACACAAAAAAATCCAAGCGCAGGGCAGCAATCTGAGAGCAGAAATTCCGTGAGCGCGCAGAAACAGTTTGAGCGCAAGGAGAAAAGCCGAAGCTCGAGCAGGAAATTTGTGCAAGCAACATGGTATCTGAAAAGATAAAGATAGGGATAAAGCTCCATACATTTGAATTCTGCCTCATTAACTGGGATTAAACCTAACTTTAACTATGGCTCTAACCTTTACATTTACCATCTGTAACCTCAAGCATTTGACTAGTAGATCTTGTTTGGACTGGACGAGGAGCTGTCTGGGAACCAACCCAATCTCCAGAGTGAATGTTGGCATTCTATGTTTCAGCAAACCTTGGATAAGTTACATTTGTATATTGTGGATATGCTGAAACTTTATGAATCAACAACATTTTTACATGTGGTCAGGTTTATGCACAAAAAACATCTCACTGTTGTTAGAAAAAGATCATGTTTTGGCTTTAAATACTGGGTTTTGGTCGCGAGAGAGCCGCTGGAAATGCAAGCAGAAAAAGAAAAGTGTTTCTTGGCACTATCCCCAGTGGAAACGCAGAGGTGGTCACGAAAAACGCCATGTTTGGTAACTAAAACACCACTGAAAACACAGCAATATCTTAGTAAAAAAACAAGAGTTTTTCATAGCACTGGTGGAAACACAGCAATGTCTTGGCAAAAAACAACCACTTTTTTGGCACTATCCCTTGTGGAAATGCAGCAACAGGTATGTCTCCACCCACATTTATTGGCTAAAAATCTACTGGAAAGGCAGTGATAAACTAGGTAAAAAAAAAATTTGGTTTAGTTGTTTTCTTAGTCTTGAACAGTTGTCTGCTGCTTGGCAGACGTCTCATCTAGTTGTCAAACCGTCCACCATTCCCTCCACCCCCAGATGACAAAGACAGCTCATATACTGTACATGTAATCAGAACTACGTCACTTTAGAAATGTTGATATGCATGAAATGTACAAATGTATCTGTGGTTTGTAGAAATATAATGCCAACATTGTGGGCTAGGAAACCTGGTGCAGGTGTTGACCTAACGTGCATCACATGCTGCTGGTTGCGTTGCTTTAAGACTGTCTCACTCATTTCTGTACTAACACTCCTCATACATGCTGAGCTGAAAGGAGTTTTGCTCCCAATAACAAAAGCAGAGAGTTCACTTTTTTGTGTCCTGTTTGACATTACATTAGATGATTTTCAGCCCAACTGGAGTGGAAACAGTTGCCTTAGTCATAGAAAATCATGGAAGAGTAAGTGAGCATGCCGGTGGGAGCTCTGACATAGAGTCTTCATCTTCAGAAGATAAATGTACAAGAGCCCTGTGTCATTAAAAACCAGTGCAGTTACAGAAAATCACAGCTAAAGCATGAAATGTCCTTTTTGCGTGTGTTCATCATATTTAACTCACATCTAATATTACAACTGCATCAGTGAGTGTTGGTACGGTCCACTGAATTTCTGCTCACACAGCTGGCTATTAGAGCCGTATGGCAGGCTGATACAGAGCCATTAGAGGTGTGTGTGTGTGTGTGTGTGTGTGTGTGTGTGTGTGTGTGTGTGTGTGCGCTAGCAGGGGATCACAGGTGTGTTTGCAAGCTCCACAGAGAGCTTGCTTCCCCCCCATAACCCTTACGCCCCCACCCTGAGCATCCTGGGTAATATCAGCGCACCGAGCACCTGCGTCCCTATCCCACAACACACACACACACACACGCGGTCCCCCCAGCTCCTGCGCTGCAGCACGTTAATACACACTCTGATAAACAGGCTAATACTCGCAGCGGCAGCACTTTACACACCATTGAACACAACACACGGTGATCAGTGAAGCCAACACGTGGCAATGTGTGTGATGTTTTGGAGACTTCTGTGTGTGTGTGCGCGTGTGTATTGCAATGCCATGTATGCAATGAGAAGGGTACAGTGAGGCATTACAACCTCATTAGGGAAAGTTGTGTGTGTGTGTGTGTGTGTGTGTGTGTGTGTGTGTGTGTGTGTGTAACAGAAAAGGCAACCCCTCAGCATTTTTAATATCATAAAGATAAAGATAAAAAAAAGAAAAGAAAACTAAATTATTTTTGCAGTCTGGGTTTTATTTTTGTAGTTTTTGCCAACATTTGAGTCCCCAGCTTCACTGCTGATATCTGGGGATGCAGACCACACGAGCCATCTGACACGTTTTTGCCCATATTTTCTGAATCACTGATTTAGAAGTGACAACAAAGGGGAGTTTTAAAGTTATAATCTAAAGTTAAATTTATGACCCTGTCTGTTGCAAGCATTTGATGAATGTTACGTAGCCACTGTAGCATGACTTCCTGGTTTATCTTTGACCTACTGGTTCTATAATGTATGCAAGATTAGAATAAACATGCATACATACTATGCATGGAAGAAGTACTGAACAGAACAGACAAAAAGGGCAACAACAATCACAAAGAGCCAAAAAACTACCAAAAAACACACTAAATTACTTCAAAGAGACCCAATTTTACTTCAAAAAGACACAAATTACCACAAAAAGGGCAAAAACAATCACAAGGAGACACAAAACAACCAAAAAACACACCAAATTACTTCAAAGAGACCCAAATTTACCTTTAAGGGACACATAACTACTACAAAAAACACAAAATGACAACAGAGAGACACAAAACTACAAAAAAAAGTTGCATTACAGCTACAAAGAGACGCAAAACAACAACACAAAAAGACACTAAACAGCTATGAAGTGTGTGTGACTTGCTCCTATGTAGGATAGGTTCCATATCTGTGCCCAGAGGCCCATTGTCTGATGATTCGCCTCTGGTATTATAATGTGGTTTACTTTAGGCTGAACCTAAGCAACTATACAACCCGTCTGGTTTTCTGATTGCTTAGCTTATCCGTTTCTAATGAAAGTAGTGAATATAATGTAACTGATGGGGATAAAGGCTAAACCTAATGAAATACTCTGCATCTTGCTGTTATTAAAAATAATGAAAAAACACTCAACACACAACTTTTGGTTCATCACACACACACACACACACACATACACACACAGATGGTGAAAACACCCCTAAAACACCCAAAGATGAAACGAGTCGGAAAACAACCACATCACATCTCCTTCAAAAACAAACATTTAATTATGGCGGCTCTGGTGCATTAGTGGCCGACCGGCAGGTTTTGATGTGCGCCTCTAAATCGCGTTACATTGAACCAGAATGCCCACAAAACAACATTTCAAAGCAAATCCCTTTAAGAAGAAAATGAAAAAACAATTAAAGACTAATAGGGCTTCTTAAAGTCTGGAATCTGATAATTTAGTGTTCCATTTATTTCATGTCATAAAAAGCTATATTTGTTTTTGATATATAAAAAAAAACTTCCAGGGAGTAAGTTTAAAGCTGAATTAGAGTGTTCAGTCTGTGTTTTGGAACAACTTTAAGAATTGGTAAATTATTTTTGGGCTTGTCATTGATGCATGTAGTTTGTTTTTTTTATCCTTAACTTCTCTTTAAAAATCGTCAGGTGGAGTCCCACAGGGTAGGGTCTTGGGCCCCCCTGTTGACAGCCTGGGAAAGATCTTTGTTTCAGCTCTTTATCACCATAGATGAGGCTGAGAATGTCATGCAGCGTTCAGAATCAGTGCAGGGAGCAGTATGAGATTCTCACGGAGCAGTAAAACTTGGTTTTCTTTAATTTTTATTTATGGCAGAAGGCAAGCAGGAAACAGTGATTGGAACTGATTTTCATGCAACACAGTGGGTTGTATGAAATTGGAAGGTGCAACCCAGTTTTGCAGAATTTAAAACTTCTGTTTGGCAACTTAGTAGATCAATCAGGTAAGCAGGGAGTCCGTCTCTCTCTTCACCACCAAGAAAAATCACTTATCTTATGTATGAAATGGCGGTAAAACCATAGCGCTGTACCTTTTAATGCATCTCTGAGCTTTGACCCCAGCACCGGCCTACTGACAAGCAACAGTGAAAGCCAATGAGCTATTAATTCTGTGGTTACATAAGGCAGCAGTGGTTTAATTCACGCCCTGTAAATAATTGTGTCATTGCACAGTGAGTTCACTTCACCACCCTGGATTTCACACCATATCCACCACTACCTCCACCTTTCAATAGAAATCCAACACAAAGTCAATCATGAAACCATGTTATTGAAAAGGTGCACTTAGGTAACAATTTTTAACACTTTCAAACTTGTGGAGCATCAAGGTTACACCACCGAGCTTTGTTATTTTTTACCTTTAATTTCATTGGTTTGAAATTTTATATTGTAAAAAGAAACTATTTGTCTTAACTCAAATGCTTAAGTTAATTTGTAATTATTTAATTTGTCTCTTTAAATTTAGTCAAGTTAACATTTTAAGGCTGCCCAGACACTAACTTCTTAAAGTTAAAACAAATGGTATTGTTTTTCAGTATATGCAGTATGCTTTAGATTAACAAACTGGTTGGTGAAACTGAAGCAATCTCAAATCTTTTCTCTACTTCCAAACCTGTTTCTTTTCTGTGGCCAACAGCTAAAACTTCTTTTGCATTTAACAGTGATGTTAGCTTACTTACAAGCTAGTAGCACGCTATGCTAAATATAAGCTGTGTCTCAATACAGAGGCTGCAGCCTTTGAAGGACGCGGCCCTCGCAGTTGACGTTGGCTGCGTTAACAACAGTTAACCGTTAGCTAGTTAACAACTGTAAGTTAACTTAACTTAATATATAATCATCACTGGCGAGCAGTGCATCTTGGGATAGGCTGGGCCACAAAGGATTCATCTGTTGCATCCTCCGAATTCTGGGAAAGAAGGCTGCATTTCTTTGAAGGAACCTTCAAAATGGGACAGTCTTGGTCGCACTAATACAGCCTTCGAAGGCTGCTGCCCCTGAATTGAAACACAGCTATAGAGAGAGAGAGAGGCAAAGTAGTGCTTAAGCTTTAGGAAACAAAAACTCCCTAAAAACCATACAACTATAATTATTTGATAAAGAAGAGTTGCTCAATACAAGAATTATTTGATTCCTTATTAACTTTCTTTTGTCCATAACCATATCCATAACATAGAAAGTGTTGTAGAAGGTGTTTCTAAGTGCCTGGACCACAGGTGAACTCTTTAAACAGGCCAGTATCAGTCCCTGTAACCTCAGCGTTAAGCCAGTGAAGCCGTTGAGGAGGCACAGCTGGCCGGGTGGCTGTGGGCTTTCGACACCAGCTGCAGACTCTTGTGCAGAAAGAGCCACCAGGTGTCGGGGATTTCACGCTCCTTCCCTCTTCTGCTGGTTCCCACTGCGGCCTGCTGAACCGTTACTGGGTTGGATTAACACCGGCTGTTCCTCCACGGTGCCGCCACGGGCCCGCAGCACAGCGCTCTTGTCGACTGGTGCTCCGTGTCCCTCGCACCAGACAGAGAAAAGTGTGTTTGGGTTTGTTTTCAAGTTTACTTTGAGTCGCTGTTTTGTAACCTTTCTTCGGTGAAGGTTTGCAGGCTGTTTGCAGATCAGTTGATCACAGTTGTTTCCACTCTGTGGGCACAGATCATGGAAAATTCTTCTGAGACCATTAAGTGGAACAGTAGAAAGTGAATATATGAAATGATACTGTTTCTCTCATTTGTCTTATTTTTACTGTAGAATTATAGACTGTGGGCTTTAAGAGTTAGTTCGGAGAACAGTGACTTCCTGGAGTCTCTGTTGGTTTACTGGCAATCTCATGGTGATGACAAGACTTTCACCACATTCTCACTCCAACCTCATCACAAATCGACAGTTATGGACTTTCCACGTTGAGATACGACGTGCAAGGTACCCTTGGGACGCTGGTTGTTGATGTTCTGGGACGATGTGACAAGTTCTGCCAGTTACTGTACATGCATTGTCTTTTGCCAAGATACACTGTAGTTTTCACAGGAAATGTATCATTTAACATACAGTCCTTTTTCCTTCAACAACAAAAGCATGTGGTTGGGTTTAGGAAAACAAAAACACGGTTTGGTTTAACATTCTTACAGGAAGCGAACACTAGCCTCCTGGGTGAAAATGGGTGGTTGTTGGGCCCATCGACCACCACTACCACCTGCCTTACTCAGACTTCCGCAACCTTAACTTTTGTTGTTGTCTCGCTGCATTTCCCCCGGATGCTGCCAGGTGCTGTTAAACAATAATATCGACTGGCCGCATATTATGCTGACGTGAAAAGACACTTTTTTTTTTGTCTGACACTAGCATGGGACTTTCACCCAGGAGACCAGTGTTCGTGCCCCAAAGTCAATGTTAGCTTCTTTCAGTAACAACATAGCATAGTATGCTAGTATGTGAAGCATACTATGCCAGCAACATATGTGACGTCTGTAATGTGACATTCATGACCAACGTTTGCCACAAAAGTACTTATTTAAAGCCAAACCATGTTTTTTTTCTTCTAAATCTAATCACCTAGTTTTGTTTCCTAAACCTCACCATTAAGTTTTTTTTAGCATAACTGTGAACATTTCATAACACTATGGACATGTTTAAAACTGTGACTGTTTGGATGGTAATATATGTTGTTTTGAAAATCTGTAGAACTCGGCCTATACTGTCATTAAACTATGAGACATTGTCAGTTTCTCCCCATTTCCAGTCATAACGCTAAGCAAAGCAACGCTAAGCAAAGCAAAGCTAAGCTAACTGTCTCCTGGCTGTAACTTTATACTTAATATACGAACATGGGAGTGGTATTGTTCTTTTCATCCAACACTCACCAACAAAACAAATAAGCATATTTCCCAAAAATGTTAAACTGTTCCTTTAAATGTAGTTGTATGTATGTTTCAACATGAGTTGTGTCAAAGAGATGGCACTTTCTGGCCTCTTCTACTTGTCCTTACTCTTTCCTTCCCCCCTCCTCCTTTCATTATTTCCTTCTTCCTTCCTTCCTCTCCTGCGTCTATCTGATATCCAACCATGAGTGTTTGAAGCTTAACTGGGATGTAAACAGAGAGAGGAGGTCATCAGAGACGTAATCGCACACACACAAATCAATACATACACATGCATGCAAACATCATGGAGGTGTATATTGTATTCAAAGAAACACAAATACACACGCACAAACACACACACACACACACACACACACACACACACACGTCAGACCAGGCAGCCCATACTCGCAGCCTGCTAACAATTACAACAATTAGTGGTTGTGCATTGCCAGCCAGCCACACTGCCTGTTTATAATGTGATCGAGCACAAATGTCATAACAGTGAAGTTTTGAGACAAACAAGCTGCATTATCAACATGATGCCTGAGACTCAGGTCTGCACTAAACTTTAGAAAAGAAAGAGTTGGTGCAGCGGGTGTGCAAACGAATCAGGGAGCAGAGGAATTATGCACATTTACTGAGTCCTCTTTGTCTGCACTGTTACAGCTGCTCACTTACAGGATGTTTATCAGCGGCAGCACAGACTGGTTAAGTTTGACATGCAGAGGTGGACTCTGAACAGCTGGTACTTACAAACCAAAAAGGTGAGACTAAATGAAAATAATGACGTGTGGAGAGGTGTCCCTGCATCTGCTATAGGATATAAACATCTGATCTACTGCACCACAGGACTTTTTAGCACAAAACATGTTGACATGTCAGAGTGGGAAAAGCACAGGGGTGTAAATAATAATGTATGATTATTACATGGCACGGATTCAAATTTACCCACCAAGAATATTCACAGCAACTTTCATGGAGATTTAACTTTATGTTAAAGGTTAAACGAATGAGCTTGGAGTATGTAATATGGCCGCAATATTATGTCACATCCAGGTGGACTGAAGGTTTGGCTGCATCAGGGCACAGCAGGAGAGCATTAACGGCTGCTGTGGGATTGAGCAGCTCTAACTAGATTAACTCGGGGAGGAGAAATGCAAGTGACCAAAATAAGGTTAGCGGGCATGAATATAAGTGTGTGTGTGTGATGACCACCGTCATTATTGCCTTATCATCCACAGCCCAAAACTGGCTTTACGTTATTCTTTCAGAAACACTGAAACACACACCTCTGAAACTCAATAACAAACAGTTTTCACAGTGGACATTTTGACATGTCACAGTAGAAAGCACAGGCGTAAATACTGTTGTGAAATAGGCCTATAGCTGAGCTGTGACTACACTCTTTCATTAGACTGCTTATTAGTTTTCTCACATCTTCTCTGCTCAGGCCATTATTTTTACAGCAGGGTCTGGCGTAGGACTTCCGCTGACAAATGTCAAGTAATCTGCACACAACAATGTTAAATATTTCATTCAAAAAAGTACCAAATTATTAATCGATCTATCAATATTTAATATGCATCTATATTTGCATAGCATGACAATTTTATTTTATTCAGCAGTCCACGGGGCATCTGTGCGTTCCCTAACTACTTGGTATTATTTATTTAGTGTTAAGAGCTAAAGGATTATTTGTTGTTTTTCAGGTGTGGATGGAATATTTTCTGGTTTTCATGAGGTCAAGCAGAGTCTTAAAGTTTGGTCAGTCCCTCTCCCATGTCCAGCAAGTATTTTTCCATGTCCAGCAGGGTTAAAGGGGGTCTCCTCATCTCCAGAGGCATGGATACTGTAGTAATGAAATGGATAGCATTAGCTGGTTGTGAGTTCTCATCATAGACTATAAATAATGGACGCTAGCATTCAGCGGCTAACAAGCAGAGCTAACTGCTAACAGCCACCGCTGCAACTGACAAACTTCACAAATCCTCAACAGCTCCACTATCCACAGTCAGACAAACATGGCTGATGATTTACTACTGAATTACAGCTCATAACTCGCACCAATGGCTGACGCTGTTCCGGTGTGCATGAGCAAAAAGTCTTGGCGCAGACTATTTGCTAGAGTATACCAGCCTGTAGCTCATGTGGCATTTGAAGATAATTGACCTATGGCTAAGCCCCGCCCTCAAAAGCGATGAGCCAATCACAGTACAGGGCTATACCTTAACTTTTTTAGCTCATAGAACTGGTGCTACAGAGGGTGATAATTTTGTAGCACAGGCCAGAAAGTTTGTAGCACCTGTCACGATAACATATTTTGCTGGGCGATTAATTGCGTCAGAAATTATTGCGATAAGCGATAATATTGCATAATATTGTGCTTTTAAGACCATTTTTATTATTGTTGTAATTTTGCTGTTTTTAGACCATGTTTTTAAACTTATATAATGATAATAAGTACACCCTATTAAAGAGAAATAAACATTTATTTAACAAGAATATTTACGAATGTTCTCTTGTCGTCTAGTGAAAAAACAAGAAAAAAACAGACCACACACACACAAGCGGCTCACAAGCAGTCTGTTGCCGTGTGCTACTAGGCAAATAAATTCATCGCACAAACGTTTTTTTCCATCGCACGTGCCCTGCAGTACATATAGCCATTCCCACACACTCTGACACTCTCTGCCTGGACGTCCATTGAAATGCATTACAGAGAGTCTGTTTCGTTCGGTTTTATGAGCTTTTTCTGAGATTTGAAGTTTAACAATGGTCAAACAGTGTGCATGGGGTACATGCAACTCTGACACAAGGTATCCTGAGAGGCTGGGCGACGGGGTGTATATTTTACCCTTTCCTCAACCACATCTCAACCGTGAAGTGTCTCCTTTGGATAAATTTGTGTGGTAGACCACAACATCAACTCAACGTGAATAAGATTAATAAGGATGTCTACATCCGTTCTAAGGTAAGTCAACATCGTGTTTGTGGCAACATATTGTCACTTTGCTGGAAAGAAATATAAAGTTATCTTTTTTTTTAAAGATTATTTTTATGGGCTTTTTGCCTTTATTGACAGGACAGAGAGTGAAATGGGGAGACAGAGAGAGAGTGGGGACTGACATGCAGCAAAGGGCCGCGAGCCGGATTCGAGCCCGTGGCCGCTGCAGCGAGGCGATGCCTCTGTACATGGGACGCCGGCACTATCCACTACTCTACTGATGCCCCGGAAATATAAAGTTATCTTTAACATCTCTAGCTAACGTTAGCTAAAGTTAGCCTAACGTTAGCTCCTAGCTGCGTTGTTCATCGTGTCACCTTGTCTGCTGGGAGTTCATTGGCCTTATTTTCTAGTTTTGTACTTTGGTGATCAAACATCGTTGTTAGCTGTTGTCCAAAGGGCTCTAGTTAAACTAACGTTAACTTCTGGAGCTTAGCTTCATTAACTTATCTGTAATCGCAGAGATAACAAAGGTTGGTAAATGTTATGCTGATTGATTCAATGTAAATACTGTAGCACCAAACTACCAGAGAGACACTCTTGGTAAAGATGGTAAAAAGGCAGTTATCCTTTTCTTATATTCTGAGCCAAAAACCTTAACTTCAGTGGCACTTTGATGCACCAAAATTTTGCGGTTTATCACACTTACACTGGGACCTGTACATTTTGGCATGTAATTTAAGCTTTTATCGACCCTCTCAACAAAATAATGATTAGTATTTCCCTCCAATGTGTAGTTTAGGCCCTTTTGATTACTTCTCAATGACATCTGATCGTTATGTCTCCAAAAATCATCAATTGCGTCCTCCAAAATGTCGCGTACTGTGACACCTGCCATAGCGCTGGCCGGTCACTGAATGCTGATATTTTGTTTGAGTGAATGGAGGGGGGCATGGCTTAGCCATAGGTCAATTGCGAGCACAGCCATTCTTGGCTTTCAGTGTCTGATAGTCCACCACTGACAATTTCATCACGTTACGTCTCGTCTCATCAACAAAAATAAACCATAGAGTTCTTCTTAGTTTTCATCATCAAGAACTATTTTTAGTTTGTCATCGTCTCATTTTCGTCATGGAAAAATGGTTGGTGCAGAAATTTTTCATCATAGTTTTCGTCAGTGAAATTAACACTGTTGTGATGCCACCTAAATATTTGTGGACTTCTATTTTGAAGTCACGAGAAGGCATTTTGGCCATCGTCTTCTTGGATTCTTGGACCCAGAGGTATGAATGTATATTGGCAGCGGGGCCCCATTCATTCCTCTGAAAACCAAAATGGTTCAATTGCCGTGTATGAAATCACCCAGATGATCGGCGCTGCTTCCCTACTGTACAGCCCATAGACCAAGCACACTAGAGACTTCCACCAGCCAAGCCAGCTGCTACCAGTTTAGTGCTCCACTAACTTGAATGGAGAAAAATAATTAAAGGGAAATTTCGGTTTCTTTCAACCTGTCTCCTATCATCCTAAATTTGTTTCAAGTGACTAGTGACGAAAAATAATAGTTAGCATGTTAGCCGTTAGCCTAGATACAGCCAGGGCGCATTAGTAGCATCAGACCTGTTAAAACGTAAGTGAACGGGCATCCCTTCAAGTGCAAAGTTAGTCCACTAAACAAGCTTTTTTTCCACAAAGACCACCTCATATCGTTAAGATAACGGCTAACATGCTAACTATTATTTTTCGTCACTAGTCACTGGAAACAAATTTAGGATGATAGGAGACAGGTTGAAATAAACCGAAATTTCCCTTTAAATCCTGTAACTCTTTACAAATGTTATCGGACCAATAGATCAAATCTTGATAGTGAAACAAGTCATCTCGTTGGGGTTGTGAAGCTCAAAAACATTCAACCACCGATTTTAAGACGTCTTTTTCACAATGTAAGTCTATGGGAAAAAAGTCTTTTGGACTGCAGGGCATCATGTGATAGACCTCAATGTTGCAATTGCAAAATGCTTAATATACTTACCAGGAAAACTGAACATCTGACTCCTTACAGGGTCTTTTAGTACAACAAGACTTTTTTAGGTCACCAAAATGTTACAATTAACTTTGATGAATTGAAAACACACTGAAATAGTGACAGCTCAGGCTACGCCCGCACATTGTAAATCTGGGGTTACACCATGATTACGTCACCTAACCAGTGTTGTTACCGTGGTAACTGCTTGTCAATAAATGACACCCACCTGTCACACCCTTAATTATGCATAACTTAAAGCCTTAATAATGTAACAATGGGTGTGCTATATAAAAATTCATCCTCGTACAGTTCTCATGAATGTTGAGTATAGCTACGGAGACCAAACCGTGTTTTGTACCAGGCTGTAAACATGTTTCTTTCTGCTGTAAAGTTGGGCATTTTAACATGCCAGTTTATGGGGACTGACTGGCTTCTGGAGCCAAGTGGCTGTTAGATGAACTGCAGGTTTTGACACGTCCATGTTGGCTTCATTTTTAATAAGCCCTGGAGGATGCTTGTTGGTGCTCATCTTGGTTATTTCCATTTCCTCCAAGAGGTGACCTTTTGTTGACTTTTCCATTTCAGATAGCCAGTCACAAACATTGTGATTTTTAGGAAAGTCCTCCATGTTGAACTCTCTGGCTTTCCACTCCCTCAGAGGTCAGCACTGTCAGAACAGAATCCACTGGAGCCAGTTCATTCTGAGCATATTTGTGGTTCTGATGAAAATGATGTAGTTTATCTTTAAGTATATAGAAAGCTGCCAGAGTCACCGACTAGATCAAAGCCCCACTTTGAAGAGGAGACAAACTGATAAAGAAGATGAAGATCCTTAAAGTGTTGAGTAAACCTCCATGGCCTCACAGTGGATCGACAAAGATCCAACTACATCTGTCTCTCTCTGTCTGTCCTCTTCGATCTCTCCAGTCGTCTGTCTTCCTGGCAGGCAGCAGTCTACCCTACACTGGGACCGAAGCCTCCTCGGCAGACAGCAGCCCTAATTTCATTAATTATAAACCAATATGCTGCTGGCAGCCCCTCTGGAGAGGACTTTACCCAGCGCTGGCATCTGTTCAGCGCAAACACAGCGAGGGATGAAGGGATGGAGGGAGGAGAAAACAAGGACATCTCTGACTCCCGCCATGGGTGAAGCATGGTGCTGTGCGGGGGGAATGGATGGGGTGATGAAAGAGGTGGTTGGTGGGGTTTTTAAAGTTCATGTTTCCAACGAGGATGCAGTCTTTCCAACCCAGAAAAAAATGCTCACATTGTACATTTCTGCAAACACTTAGGTTTAGTACTACATACACTGGTAGAAATGTTGCAAAGGGTCACCAAGAAATGACCGGTCTTGTTGTTCATTGGTCTCAAACAACGGTCTGCAGCTTGGCAGCCGTCTTGCCTAGGTGTTGCACCATCAACCACCCCCTCCACCTCCTGATGACAAAATCAGCTCATACAGTGTGTAAGAATGTAATGTATCGGAGGTTTGGAGAAATGTACAATATGAACATTTTCTTCTGATGACTGAGCTTAGTTTAAGAAACAGGAAACCTCTTTGATTTAAAATTTACTTAAACGCAAAAACCAGAGAAGAGTTCTACAGAGAAGGAACTTATAGGCAGAAGAAGTCAAATGATAGATTACCATTTTGGGAAGCTAACAACCCTTGACCTGAGACTTTCCTTAAACTTTTTCTTTGGATTTCCGTTGTCTTCAGATAAACTAGCCACTCAGTGACCTAAAATTGCATCCAGGGCCCTAGAACCAAAAATTGTTGTTTTATGGTATACTCCGCTGCAAGAATTGTAATCCTTAAGTTTTCTTGTTTCTAGTTCCAGCTTTGTATAACCTTGTGTCTTCGATTCTTCAAAACTCTACAAGATCCTCCGCTACACCTTTTTGTTTTTCACTGCTCATTCCATCTCCATCTGTATTAAATCTTCTCCCTAAATGCTTATCAGGGCTTACAGTATGCCTGTGGGACGCCACAGGCACTTTCCATTGTTTCCTTTGTTAAAATAGAAGCCGTTGACATTGCAGATGGGTAGTAAAATGGCAGTTATTGTTTTGTGTTTGCTGTAATCGTTCTATATAATGTTTGGAGCTCCATACTCCTGGTGAGGATGCAACATATTACAACAAACTCAATATATTATAATGTTGGTGAACGCTGACTTTTCCTCTGATGCCACCAACAGACCAACCAAAGAGAAAGAAAGAAGGAAACAAAGAAAAAGAATACATATAAACAGGCTGTTAATTCATCCACACCAGAGCTGCTCACAAACCAACACATACACACACACAGACACGCATGCATTCAAAGTGCAAAAGCATGTCACCAAAGTGGAAGCTGTTTACTCCCTCATCATTCATAAATTATACACACAAACACACACATTCAAACACACAGAAAAGTGCGATGGTCTTGTTTAATTTCGATGTTGCGTGGTTGTCAAATAATAGGACAAAAACTGATTAATGATTGTCAGTGTTATAGCTGAGAATTAACATTAGGCAGAAACAGTGGAATTTTATTAAAAAGAAAAATATCAGTCATGCATACTTGTAGATTTTGGGTGGGGATGCAGGGGATTAGCCCCCCCTCAAAATTAAGAACATGAACATGAATTTGCAGAGGAATTTTATTATACTATTATTATGATGAAATTACAGACATTTTCCACCATAAATTGCTGCAGAAAAAGCACAAATTGGTGCATTAAAACTGACCAGAATACAGGAAAGTAAGTGTTTGGCACTCAAAATTTCATGGGGGAACACCCAAACCCCCTATTTCAGTTTTTTATTTGACATTTATTTAGAGGAAAAAAATAAGATTTGAAAACACATTGACAAAAACTAAAGCTAGCAATCAGTCATTCTTGAGAACTGAGACAAAACCTTATGTTCCGGGGACAGAGAGTTCATTTTTACACTTAAGCTGGGAAAATATATTTTAAAAGATTAAAGTCTTGACTGTTAACCTTGTAATGAGCATACATGATCAGTGTCAGAGGTGAGATCCAACAGAGTTGCCTTACGCAGCTGAAATAAGGTTATATATTTATTTTTCACAACAGTCATAGTGAGTCGCCATTTCATTTTCCAAAGTTGATAAAAGGTCTTAAGAGTAACTGATAATCAAAATAGCTACTCATTTTTAAACCATTAATCTTGGGTACTTTTGATTTAGGAGGGCTATAGAGTTGACCCGTTATGGTTGGGACACACCCGATAGCAATATTATTTCATGAATTTATCATAGAATAGACAGCTTACCAGTACTTATCCAGCATCCCCACCTTTTTGGAAACCAGGAATTAAGACAAGAGTCCTTGGAATAGAGCTAACCCCTTTTATGCCTCATTGAAGTATGTTTCCTTAGTAATCTGTTGGAGTTGACAAAAATCTGGGACAAATTTTTAAAGGGCCAGTATTTTTACAAAAAAAGAAAATTTAAATTAAAATCATTATAGCAGTACATTTTTTCACTGATGCAATCAGGACATAATATTAGTTTTAGATTTTGAAGGCTGTTAATACATTTTTTTTGGTTAAGAGGAGGGTGCTTTTTCGAACAGGGCAAATTCAGAAGATTTAAAAAAAGCAGATCAAAATATTTTATGAATCATATTTCATACATATAAATCCTTTAAAAAATAATGTTTCACACCAAAAATGTAATTCGTCTGTTTGTAAGTCATAATTTTAAGGTTTTTTGTGTAGGACATTGATTTGTCCCAATTCTCAAGAAAGGGTGTGATAATAATTGTAGCATGATAAAATACAAAATAAGGTGATACCCATGTTTGATTTGCCCAACACTACCCATACCATTTGCTGTGCTATTTATTTGTCATACACAATCTGTTTACTGACACTTGATTATTATAGGTACCTGTTTAATACTGTTGCTGCAGAGGCCCCATGCATTTCCAAAAGAAACCTAAAGCAGTGATGGGAAAAGGTGAGCTACTTCCTGTATCACGGAGCAGCTTTAATGTGATTTTCAGCTCTAATTAGAGTTAAGTCACTTAGTGTGTTGTAATGATGTTTGGCTCACAGAGCAGCAGACGCCGTCCATCAGCCAAATGAAATATTAAACTGACCTACCGCTGGATTACGTGTGTGTGTGTGTGTGTGTGTGTGTGTGTGTGTGTAGCTTCATATTTGTACTTGTGTCAGGAGACCTCCATAGCACACTGTGCGTCCATGGCTGCCATATACAGTAAACACACACACACACACACACACACACACATACATACACAAATTTATGACCTACATTCACAATACACAAACAACAGGGTGTCAGGAGGGGCAGGGTAACAAATGTAAGTGTGTGTGTGTGTGTGTGTGTGTGTGTGTGTGTTGGGGGTGAAAATCTGCAGGTGCACTGGGCCGTGAATCTAATGCAAAATTAGTGTTATCTTCCTGCCAAATAATTCATGATCCCGCATCCGAAATGATAGCAGAATGACTCGACTTGTCATCCCCTCGGTCTTTGTCACTCTCCCCCATGAACCATGTTTTATTCAAAATGTCACATAGAGCAGAAACTAGTAAATAAGTACAGCTACAATTGGCAGTTCCCTGCGTTTGATCCCAAATGACTTTTAGGCCTGATTCGAGCGGTACACAGTATAGGGGACTTGACTTATATGTAACCTTTTCTGCAGTTTTACAGTACAAAAAGCTTCATGTAATGCCACACAGCTGAAAGTAACCATTACCAGTCAGACTCCCAGATGAAATATTCCAATGAGCATTACAGTGGGAGCTCACAGATACTATAAAATGAGCTCCAGCTGCTTTGACTTCATGTCACAGAGCCTGACTCGATGGGTGGGTTCCTCTCCCAGAATCATGATAATCACAATTTTGTACCTGCTACATCCAATAAAGGAATTAAGGGAGGTAAAAAGAAACAGCAAAGAGACTTGGCTTCACTTTTACTTGACTGGCTGGAGCCCAGTTGAGTGTGTTTACTTTATTGTAGGTCAGTGTGTGCACACCCACTAACTATAGCCAGGGCCCCAGCATATAAAACCCTAAATAATATGTCTACATTTAGAGAAATCATCGGGTGTCGCTGTGGAATGCAACACCATTGTGGTGAGGCATTTTCACAAAAGAGCAAACAACCTCTGGAGAAAGCCAGAGAAGGGACAATATACTGTAGCTGATATGTCACAATGAGATCAACGCATATCTTTAATGGCGTTAATCAGTTAGTCAGTCAGTCAGTGTCAGTTATTTTAGCACTAGCTGTTGGTCTAAATGTTGTTTTAGAAGACATCATTACTTTTCTTAGTAACACCTATGTCTACTTTCTTCTGTGAAAAAGACCTGTCTCTCACACCTGTAAAGTGAAACCTGTAGTGCAGTTGTTTTGCCTTGTTCCATGGAGACATAAACCCTCTACATTCACCATATCTCAGCCATACTACACTGCCATCTATCAGAGGCAGAGAACATAGCACATACATACAGACATAGATGCAAAATAATAAAGATACAGAGAATGTGCCACTAAAGGAAACAGAAGTAGTATGAAATGGGAGAGAAATGCACCAACTAAACTGGACTCTTTTTATAAAAGGGCCTCAGACTGGTTGCTCTTTCTATTAGCACTATATCTACATTGACAAGGAAAATGTACAGTTTTCATACAGTTTCTTTCAAAATAAACATATTACGTCAGTATAACATTGCAAATTGACTTTTTTTCCCCTCTACAACAGTAGCACGTGGTTGGGTTTAGAAAAAATTAATAGGGTTTATATGCATGCAGGAAGCAAACACCAGCCTCCTGGGTGAAAGTTGACGATTACTTGACCCACCCACCTTACTTGGACTTTTCACCCCTGAGTGGTTTCTGACCGCATTTCCCCCTGCCACCATCAGGCACTGTTACATACTGATGGCATGGGATGCCTTTTTCTGCTAATTTAACGTATACACAGTGGGAACAGCTGGCCTGGCCCTGGACATCTAAGGGCATCACAGACCTGTTATTGCTCAATCTCGTGTGGCTGAACGGCACTTGTCCCCCTAAGAAGTTGGACGCCGACCGCGTCCACTTTGGTTTCCCAGACGCTGCCCGGCGGGTCATGGGAATAACGCAGCCGGATCGCTAGTTGGCATTGTTTATGGTCAGAACTACGACGTATCTGATCGTCTTCGAACCACCAACTTTCGTTCTTGATTCATGAAAACATTCTTTCGCTTTCATCTGTCTTGTGCCGGTCCAAGAATTTCACCTCTCGCGGCACAATACGATTCCAATCATGGCCTCAGTTCAGAGAGAAAACCCACAAAATAGAATCGGAGTCCTATTCCATTATTCCAGAGAGGCAGCGTAAAAGGACAGCTTTTTTGTCTGCATCATTGCCCAAGAGCTGGTATTCAACAAGTTTGGAATGAGACCAGGTTGCAGTATTAGGAATTCTGCTCAAATACCAGTTTTCACTATCTGTATGGAAAGTTGTAATTAACATACAAGAAAGAAGAATAAAATCCAAGCAGCAAACTCCAGACTTGAAAGTGAAGCCAACACAGAAGTGGCAGACAGTTTTTCTAATGGCCACTTGAGGCTGTCTCCCAATGGCCAGCTTTACAACATAAATAAACATATCTACAGCCTGGTTCAAAAAACAGTTTTGGTCTCTATAGATAATTTCCCCGTTCATGTCAATTGTACAGGGGTGAATTTTTATATAACTCACCTAGTTAAATTTCATTATGGCTTAAAGTTATGCATAATTAAGGGCATGGCCACTTGGAGTGAGAGATGGTGACAGACAAAGTGCCAAACTCGAGGCTTCAAAACCAGAGTCCACAAACCAATATTTTCATACGGTCTGGGAGTAAAGTATGTTAGGTAGCTCAGTAGTAAGTTATCACTTACATGGAGTGTAAACACAAAAAAATAGCAAGTTAGCCTCAGGCAGTTAGCATAATGGCTAGTTTAGTTGGCAGTAAACTGATCACGTAAAAAAAAATTCTGACAAACAGAGCTACCACTCACAGTGACCTACCAACATGATGGGTGCGTTCACAGTGCATTTAAGAGGCTAAAAAATAAGCACATGGTCATACTGTGAAGATAGTAGCACATTCTGATAGATATTTCCTATTTCACAGAATGAGCTACAATGCTTTTAACTAGGCCTACATTTATAGAAGTTATAGTGCATTCAGATTTACTGCTACTGGTCGGTCATTCTGAGCAGGTCCCACTGTTTGTCAGGGCATCAATCTTTTAATCCAACTCTCATCAACAATGTCAATAAACTTTTTTTTATTAAAATATCAAACTATTAAGAACGAGGAAGTGTGAGAGTGAGAGTTTAATTTGATTAACAGCAGCAAGAATTCCACTCAGAACTGTCTTTAACCCCTTAACATTTGAGTGTAACATTTTTATCAGTGAGTTCGACAGTTTAAGATATTCATAAATAAAAAACACAATGTAGCAGGCTATAATTGAAAAAAATATTTCCAAACTCAGATATGGATGGACAAAACTCCTCCGAAGATTCCATATACTGTAACACTGACAAAAGGTTTGGTCTCACTTTTCAAAAAACACGTGAAGTTTTGTGTGAATACTGGTGGGAATAAGGTGGATATGAAGTCTGCATGCTACACAGGCTACATATGATCTTTGTTTTGTCTTGATAAACAAAAGTTGACAAGAAACACAGTCTATAGGAAAACCCTCGTTCTCTGATAACCTAAACACACACACACACACACACACACACATGATTGCATATT
The DNA here is from genome assembly GCF_011397635.1 of Epinephelus fuscoguttatus. NCBI lineage: Eukaryota > Metazoa > Chordata > Actinopteri > Perciformes > Serranidae > Epinephelus > Epinephelus fuscoguttatus. Next base: position 15,472,447 of record NC_064775.1, read on the forward strand.
CACACTCAAAGCCACATGTCTAAGTTGATCATATTTGCCGGTGAAGTTCTATGATTGTAACATAAACAAAACGGAGCGCAGAGAGGGAGGTCTGAGCCCTGTAGTCACCTGAGTACTCGCAGACATGAAGGTGTGTGTTTATGAGTGTGTGTTTTCTTTTGCTCGCTCCCTAAAGTAAGAAAACGGCCGATCGGTGCCGTGCTCTGCCAGACTACAAAGTGATTTCATCTCAGTTCATACAAGCTCTTTTGTTGAACCATCACATCCTAGCCGCCACCTCCCCCAGCTAACCCACTGCCATTTAGAATAACAGATGAATAAATGGACGAGGGGGAAAAACAGTAGACTGAAACCACAGTGGAACTCAGTAATGGTCAGCCAGGCCCACCACGCCTCAGCAAATGTTTGTCCAAACCTGTTATTTCTGGCATTGTACTGTCTCAAAGAGATCATTTTATTCTCCGAGAGGAATGCAGCAGCTATAAATAGTCTGGAGATGAAGGAGGGGAAATCAGAGATTTGTAGAGTAATTACAGAGCCAGAGTCAAACCCTTCTGTTATGGCTCATTTTTCATCAACCTCTGTCTCCACGACTGTCTGACTGACTGTCCAACTGAGGTAAAATGGCTGTTTTCTCGATGGGAAATGCATTTCTGACCTGATATTTGACCTCTGTTTCATCTTTATCTACTTTTATCTACTCAAAGATTTAAAGGAACAGTTGACATTTTGGGGAATACGCTTGTTTGTTGTCAACCCCAGAGCCGAATGATGCAGTTTCATCTCTCTGAGGAGACAAAACTGTTCTCATAAGAAGTTGCACACATGTGACATTTTTGTGTTTCATCACTTCTGATGGCTTTAATGATGTCCTGCCATTTGAGGCATCAGATCAGAATATGTCAGTTTGGAGTCTGGGGGGGAGAGAACAGATTAGGACTAAGCCTATCTTAGCACAAAGACTGGAAACAGTGAGAAAAATAGCAACAAAATATATCTTTTCTTCAAGTCCACACCCTTAAATGCCCGTGTTTTCATCAGTGTAACACTTATGTCAAACAGTCCAGACATTAGCCATTGCCGGCCTCTCGTCACGCAGGAGCGCTGATTGGGATCTACCTGCATCCTTCTTCTGTTGCTCAGTGTTTGGCCTGGTCCTTTTCCTCAAGCACAAGGCTCACGTCAGAGCCACATTACTCTCATCCTGACATTTCAGGTAAACAAAGGAGATGACGAAATGAATGACAGGAAACAAAATGTTGTATCGGAACATAAGGTTAAGCTTGGGAGTTTGTGTTCAATAGGGAGAAAAAACAACTCATTCATTTTTGTTTGATTTAAAGGGACAGTTCACCCCCAAATCAAAAAGACCTTTTCCTCTTCCAAAAGATCAGGCATGACCCCTACATAAACCTGCACGGTATCTGTCCAAGCACAGCCCAAGCCCAAAACCCAAATTTGTAAAAAATATGTTATATTTTACGTGTTATAATATATAGCTTTTAACGTTGAAACATGTATTGCAAGCTAAGGGCTGACATGTTTCCTCACACTACTTCTCCCTCTTTTTACTTTTTTCATGTGCGCTTTGTCTCTTTTCTACAGTTTAACTACTCTCTGTTGTTCCGTTATCTTTCCCACTGTCAGTATCAGTCTCCCCTTCGTTTTTGTCTTTTTTTCCTCATGATTGAGTCCATTAAAACTCCTGCCAAAGTGCCATTAAAGCATGAGAACTGCCAGTTCCATTATAAAAAAGAAGATTCAAGAATCGTTGGTCAGTTCCAAGTGGGTTTGGGCAGAGCTCTAATGAGTAGATGCACCCTTCCCTCTGTGTGATGATTTGGTTGGCGGGTGTAGAAAAAAAATAGTTCTTACATGAAACTGCTCACAACAAGGTCTGTGGATTATCTTGAGTAACTGGGATATGATTTCTGGAAAGAGACACTGCTGTTGAGTTTTTCAAATGTATTTTATTGGCTCTTTGAGCACCACAAGCTGAGTGCCATGTAGTTCTGTTACACTGGAGAAAAGGTAGACATCTCTACGGCCGATATCCACAATACTGTGCAACTCACACCAAAACAATGTAGAATGATAAACAGCACTACAGGTAAGAGGAAAAATGTGAATGTTTTTGATTTGGGGTTGAACTGTTCCTTTAAGTGAAATACATTTTGAAATAGTGATACACTCTTGGCAAAATGGTCCCACTGCCACAGCAGAATCTTGCACGTCTGATCACACAAGAAAGACTTGCTAAGAACAAGAACCCAATATAACAGGAAGTCATGCAAGAAACACGTCAATACAAAGAGCCGAACTAAAACAGCTAATAAATAAAACCTCTAACACTCTGCTCCTTTGTTTTCTCTGCAGACTCAAACAACCAGGCAAGTTGCCCTGACAGCACTTGTGTCTTAAATGATCTTTGTGGAGTATAAAAGGACTTTTAGCTGGTAAATTGCTGTAATTATCAAACATGCCCTTCTCATTTTGCACAGTCAGACCTCGTTGGCAAATTCAACCGACAATTAAGAAAAGCTGGAAATGAATGACAAGTAATGGTGTGGCCCACATTACTCAGATGAGGACAAACAATCTGGAGAAAGGAGGTTGTAATGATGGGAAGTGTTTGAAACAGGGAAAGAGGAATTACACACTGAAAACATCATGAGCCTTTTGAAGAGAGGAAGGGGATTTAAAACGATGTTTGCAAATTTATTCGCAATAGTATGGATGTACTCTAAGAAAACCTTGGAACATTTTAAATCCTGTTGCTGTGGCTTTTCCCTCTGTTTGACACACTTTGTAGGCTTTGTATTGCTGCTTTGTTGTGGTCTGAGTGAGGAGGAGGAAGAGGTGGGGGGCATAAGATGCAAATGACAGTGTTTGGAAGCACTTTGTCGCCAATCATAGAGAAATTATAGCTCCATGAGGCCTGTACATAACGTATAAAGTGGCTTCTTGAGGATCGACAGTGGAAAAGTAGACGTGTTGGATCTAGGTGATTTTGAGGAGGATCTTCCTGCCTGTGAAATCTCTCTCTTAAATCCTCATTTATTAATCACCAGCCCAGAGTGAGAAGCCATTCCTGTAAGCTTTCCTTAAGTCTGGAATGAAGGGCTCGTGATCTTAAGGGAATATATAAAAATATGCATTAATGATATACATTTTGAGTCAAAAATATTGTAAACAATCTTGTAAATGTACCCTTGTTCTTGAAATAAATAGGGAAGAAAATGACTACATATGCTAAGTTTCGACATAAGAAAACAGTTTGAAGTTGTACATATACCCTGAAGACACTGTGTTCTTACTTTTCGTTATCAGTTTTTAAAACAGCAATAAACACTGTGCCCATAAGACATTTTCATTCACAAAGAAATGTCGCCCCTGTGTGGGCACTATATTGTACTACACCAATCTGGTTTGGAGCCCTGCTTACAAGACAGTTTCAGATTTGAATTCTTTGCTTTTGATGTATTTCCATCCTTTATATATTTACATAGGGGATTTTGTTGTTTTTTTTTTGTCCCCCACAATATTTAGAATATGCACTTTTTTCAGAAAAACATGAAAGAGGCAGAGGACTTTTATTCTGACAAAATTAAAGATAACTGATGCACAACAATTCCAGGAACTGCAGAGTGCAGGTGTTATTGCTCAAAAAATTTCAGTGGGAGGATCTCAAAACTCCCCCTTTCATGTATGTGTCCTCCATGTTGGAACAAAACCTCCCAGGGGTGTCATTGTGGGACTGATTACCCAGGGCCCATGGGGCACCCTCTAAAGGCATGGAATAGTTTGGTTTTGTTTGTAATTTTTTATTTTTGAATAATTTGTGCCATAAATGAATTTCAATTGGCTGAGTAAATCACTTGAAAGACTGAACTTTGTATAAGAAAAAAACAACAACAACAACTGTGAAAACTCTTTGAGGCCTCTCTCATCATCCCTTAAAGGCACAAAATGGTTTAATCCACCCCTGAATTCGGATTCATCTCTAAACTCAACCTCTAGGTGCGTGGGTGACTGCTAATGCTGCTCATATCTTTCTCCTTGAAAGGGAAATCAGTGTTACAAAAATAAAAAGAAGGGGAAAGACTTTGTAAAAAAAAAAAAAAAAAGAAAGAAAGAAAAATAAAAAGGTGCGTGAAAAGACATGGATCAAGAGAGGAAGGACCAGGGGCCCACAGAGACCAGCATTCGGAGCTGCACCCCTGCTTATGCCCTTGTTTATTGAAAAAATGTTTACTATAATGGACCTTTGTCACAGCAGACATTTCGACTTGTTATAGTGAGAAAAGCACAGATGAAACTGATTTAATTAATGATGGCTCATTTCCATTAAGTGTGCTGGTAAGCTATTCCAGTGAGCCAGCCTACCAAGTCCTCCCGTAAATGGAATGGAGCTTACTATTAATGTCATTAAATACACCTGTGCTTTCCCTACGGTGACATGTCAAAATGTCTGCTGTGAAAAAGGTCAATTTTAAGTTCAAATGTCTCCAGGATTTATATTTTCTTCAAGGCTATGGTGCATATTGAAACAGTGAAGGAAACATCCATGAGGCTGCATTTGCTGTGCTTTTGAATGGTGTCAACATACTTTACAAAAATTGTAATAACAAACATATTCGTCAGATTATTCAAAACAAAACTAAATCACCCCAAGAGGGAAATTTTACTGGAATTCACATTGGAAGAGATTAACTTGCAAAAAACATAGCTTTTACTTCTAAGTTTTGTATTTTGAACAAAGTTCATTTCAAAATCTTGCATAAAATCTATCCAGTGAATTCTATAATTTCCAGATATGTTATCAACATTCGATAACTCTTGTATGTTTCGTGCACACACTGTTGAAATATCAGTTCAGTTTTTCTTTGAGTGTAGAATAACATTGAAGTTCCAATGTCAATGTCATTCATTGTTTCACTCTTAAAGATATATTCTGTTACTGTGATGATATGAGTAACAAGTCTCTGAACTATGTTGGTAATATATCTTACTGGTTAAATTCCTTATTTATAAACACAAATGTTTAGGTTCACAGCCCTCTTTTTAATTTTCAGTGCTGAACTCTGTTGCTTTTACAAACAACAGTAAAAGTAACAGTTTTTTTTTTTTTAACATTAAAAAACATATTTGATGAAACCCCCTGGTGTTTATTTTCCAATGTCCATTCTATATTTTATTTATTATAGGATTTCTAAATGTTTATGTAGCCTATTGATATTATTATTATGTATTATCTAATATATTATCAATTATATATTATATCTCAGCCTTAAAAAGTGTCATTTATCTCATTGCAATTGATAATATCAGCTCTCCTGTATTGTTGTATTCTTGTTTTATACCTTGTACATTGTATTGTTAAATAAAGTTTAATTTAAAAAAAAAAAACATCTCAGGTGGAGTTTGATTGACAGCAAAGGCTGCTGGTGCAGTGTTGTTAGCCAAACCATTAGCGAGATTTTATCAGGCCATGATTAATTTGAGATTATAACAAGCATAGTAGAGTCTTTCAGAGGCTGACGTGAACCTGATGGATGTGACTGGAGAGGTGGAGAACCAAGACGCGGTGAGTGAACTGCCCTTGGCGTTACCGCCTAGCTGGGAAATCGTTTCCTGTTAGGTAGCATAATGCTATGCTAATTCAGTAACGGTATGTCAGTGTCACATTTAATGTTATCATATGTTCATTGATAAATTGGTTCATTATGGACTGTTTTTCTGTTTCCTGCAAGCTCAGTATACTAGAATTAACCAAGAAAAAAATGCTAACATTAACGTAGCTTGTGTAATGCTAAGCGGTTCACCCTGCTAGCTTAATAACTAGCTAAATTAGCTAAGTAACATTAGCTAACTATGTGGGAGCTAATTGTTGGTGGAAGAAATCATTCTCTCTCAGTCAGCGTTTGAAAACAGCGGAAATTTTTGGCTGTTAAACATTCAAGGCCATAAACTGTCATCGTTAATGTCAGAGCTAGCTTGCTAATAGACTACAGACGTATGTTTTCTCAAGTGAAATCATGTCACAGTACAATTAACAGTTGGCAATAATGACGTCATAGTGGCGCCCACTGGGGACATTTTCATTTTCATGAAACTCAACTTTGGCCATGTTACAAGAGTTACTGTTGTGATTCGTTATATATTTTATCCACTGGCTGCAGGTGCATCAGTCTAGCCTGACAGGGGTTTGTTGTTGTTGTTGTTGTTGTTGTTTTAACTCGTTTTTCAAATTCAGCATCATACATTAAAACATAAAAGTATACACTATCATCTTCAGCATCCCCCCACTCCCACATCCCCCGACTCCCACATTCAGCTCACTTGACTTTCCTGCACTTCATGACTGAAAAAGGTTAAAGTAAAATAAATAATAGAGGCAAATAATAATGCTAAAATAATACTAATAAATCAAAAGGGAAAATAAAATTACATATAAAATGGTACAGTAAGAGTAGACTTATAGTAGTAAACAAGACTGACTTTAAAGACTAAAGACCCTACTGTTTATTATTTTGTTTGTTGGACTTCAGTGAGTGATTAAAAGGTCGGCAATAAGTGTTGTTCGTTAAAAAGTCTGCATTGGTACATAAAGATGGGATTTTCTTCAACTACTAAATCCTGTTGCTTGGTAGGGGTGAAACAGTTCAGTCTGGGTCAGTAAATCGATTCAGTGATCAGTGAGCCAATGTTATTGATGCTAAGTAATAATATTGGTACATATAGACATGTTTATATAAATTGCCAGGACACACCTGTGTCACCATTTCTGTCCAGGCACACTTCCTTCCTAAACATTCAAACTAAGGATAGACCGATACATTGGCCGGCCGATATATCGGGCCGATATTTGAGTTTTTTACTTGTATCGGCATCAGCCGATACACGTGTGGGTTCGCGGATTTATTTTTCCCTGGCATGATTTACAGACAGGCATCCACGGGCAGCTCTGTGTTGCCGGAAGACCCTGCAGCGCACATGCAGCGAATCCTACTGTGTACAGTAGTTGTTGTTTTATTTATGCTTCAGCTTAAATATTTGTATTTGTTTATTTTATAAAGACATTACTGGAAGATTTAAGAGCACTGAACTCTTTTTTTATTTGAATGTATAATAATAATGATAATATTCTACCTGTTCTACCTCAACTTTCCATCTTGTTTTAGTGTTTTTTACTGTTCAATAAATGTTTCTTATTTTAAACTTGAGACCTGTAATATTTGTTATTATTGTGTCATTTTTTGACGTAAATTGAGGGAGCAAAAGCAGTATCGGCCCCAAATATCAGCTCAAGAAAATCGGCAGTCCATAATTGGTCGTCGGCTAAGGGTGATGGAAAAAAATCGGTATCTGCATTGGCCCTAAAAAATCCATATCGGTCTATCCCTAATTCAAACTGTGATAGTGGCCCAGCACCCAACAGAAAATGGCAAGCAGCCAAGAGAAAGACAGAGGATATACAGCCAAGAGAAAGACAGAGGATATACTGATATTGTCTCATATTGATTGCAGACCAATGCATTGAATCCAGTTGAAATTCAGTCGTAGTAGACTTTGTGATATCAGCAAATATCGGATCACTGTCCTCAGAATTGATATAATTTAGTATCACAATGAAACTTGTGATTTAGGCTACACCTCTAGTACTTGGCTACTTCCTGTTGGGAAAGACCTTTAACCCACATTAAAAACACCAGATCCAATCTGAGTAAAGTCAATACACACCGTCCTACAAGGTGATATGTTTGTTACTGTCCTGAAATAGGCCAGAATACCTTGTCATATTTTCTTCCTGTTCTCAGTACAGCAGCAGCTCCCCAACCCCTGGTGTGTTACCTCAGGAGAACCATGATGACAGCCTGACCTATCACACCCCTGCCCCAACACTGTTTCCCCAGCCAGATTTTTGTCAGGGGAATCGGTTACAAGGTGAGAGTTGCAAACTTCCTCTGGCAGAGTAGCTGGTATGTTTGGTCTTGTGTGTCTTACTGTAGAAGAGCAGACACTAGAGAGCAGCAAAAAGCCTGTAAATAATCAATGGTCAGGATGAGATTGTGAGCTGAGACTTAATATTTTCATAGGAGGCCAACTATTACTTCGCCATATTTCTCCAGAAATGGCTTTTAGACTGGTCATACATAAAACACTCAGCTTCCAGATATTTACAGTTTAGTAATCAAATAGAATATCCACCAGTGTGCTGTGTCTTTGCCCATCTCCTCTCATTTCCCATCAGCTCTTTACTGGCTAATAAAGGCCCCTCCACACTTTGTGACTCTGTCCTGTTGCTTCATAATTTAAACACTGACTTTACATTTTGTCTAAAATCTGTAGTGAAATGTTCCCAAAAATAGCACTGGTATTACAACCATTGATGTGATGCCAGTGTGGTGATCACACAGGCTTTAACAACTTGCATGCAGATCAGTGTTGCACAGATGCCCCCTGGTGGTTGGTGGTGCACATAACTACTGACTGACTGTAAAACTATCTGAATTGATTCCTTCCAAACCAAATTGTTAACCACTGTACCTTTTTCGGAGAGATAGCAGTTCAGTTGTGTGTGTGTGTGTGTGTGTGTGTGTGTGTTAATTAGAGCGACCTGCAACACATCTATTCTCAATACTGTGCTGTAAAAAATATGGGGATTGTGATAGATCACTCAGGAAAGACAAAGGGGTGAGTTAAAGGATAACTTTGGCAGTTATCAACCTGGATACTATTTCCCCATGTAAACTGATCGAAGAGACTGATGCGGGCAACAATTTTTGAAACTGGTCCAGTATTGAGCGAGCTAGCAGCGGCCGGCAGCTGCACAATGAGCTGCAATGAAAGCGCACAGGGCAACTGAACACTATCATTGTATGTCCATTGAAAGTGGTTATTTTTGACACAGAGCGGCTCATGTTGTTATTATAAGTCTCTGAAGTATCTCTTTATCTTTCACTCGTTTGTTATTGCCTCCTTAAGCAGAAGTCTCGTTCTTAAACATCAGGAGATGTGTGTGAGATTTGGAGTTTACTAACCTGAGTAGTTGACAGAAAATATATTTTGGTGATGTGTAAGAGATTTTCAATATCATTGATGATAAAAATGATATTTGCCACATTTTTGCAGCATTTTTAATTGGCCAGTTGATCAGCTGTTGTCAATGTTTTGTTGCACAGTTGCCAGTGCTCTCCAGACCAGTCGTCTACTCCCAGCTGTCAGAATATTTATACCAGCCCGCTGATGGAGGCAACTTCCAGCTCCCTCTGCCAGTCATGGAAGACATCACACCAGAGGTACAGATAAGCCTGTGCATTTGTTTAACTGTGAATCTGAATCTGCCCCCACGAGGGATTGTTTGGTAAAAGATTCGCTCTTTTAAGTGGTTGAAAAATATAAGGCTTGTTGAATGTATAAGTTTGATTGGCGGAGAGAAGGGTGCTCTGATTAAGTGTGTTGGGGCTGATCAGCTATCACTAGAACCAGTATCAGCTTCATGCTTCTTCTATTTTATTTTTATTTATTTATTTATTTTTAATCTCATGTAACTTGTTACATTTAGTTTAATTTCAGTGTGAATTTTAGTGTGGTGTAGAGTTCAATATGCAATCATTAATAATAATTTACTTATTTATTTAGCAATATAAATAAATATTCATTCATTTCTTTGCGGTTTAAAAACATTTTTATATGAGGTTTGCTGAGAAGCTGCTCAAACTGTTTGATGTACACATAAAAATTGGAAATAGTTTCACTGTATGTCACTGTAATTGTGGTTGGATCTGGCCCTGGTCTTGACAGTAGTGCAGACAAAGGACAAATACACCAAATGGTGGTCCACTGAATCTTAGTGTCATCATCTTCTCCACAGAATCAGTTGTTTTCACACCAAAAGTACCGCTGATACAGCCACCACAAGGACTACTTCCACCTGCCAGAAACAACAGAGCCACAAAACGCCACTGTGCTTGACACTCACCAACCTCTCAAGTAGGCTAAACCCACTCACAGCTTATTCAGGGGAAGAGTCCACACACAGCACCAAATCATCTCTTGCAAGTTCAGTTCCTCGTCATCCTCCTCATCCTCCTCCATATACTCAGTACACGTATAATAAGATGATTGAGCTTTACATTGCAGTGGCTCATATTGCTTACTGTACAAAACATTATTTACAGATGTTGTACTTAATTCCTCTTCAGTTAACAAACTTTTTTTAAAAGGGTACTGAAGTGATGTATTTCCACAAAGATTGGGAACTCACAAGAGATAGATTTTTAAAAAAGAAAGGTAAAAATCAAACCTGCAGAGACTGAGATATACTGAATTTTTATTGCTACAGAAATGATCGATACATTTCCCATAATGCAGCATGATAACATCTCTTGAGCAAACACCCCATTGCATTTTAAAGTAAATGCCTACATGCTGAGGATATTGACTGCAATATTACTATCTCACCGTGTTCTGCTGTAACATTGTGATGCAGATGATACTTGTTCACAGTGTGCAGTGTAACCCTTACATTAGTGAGCGTTGAAGTTATCTGAAGCATATGAAAGACTTAACATAACCAAAGCAGATCCATTTATGTAGGAATCCTATGGTATAATAAGCATGAATGGTCTATAATGTGCCAGTCAAAGACTGGACAACTATTAAATATCTTTTACTTATTGGTAACCTTATTAAAACATACCACCACAGCAGTTAACTCTTTTTACACAATTTTTGAATGAAACAAATATATATATAAAATTCTGCTTTTTCACATTGTTTGAATGAAAATAGAAATATAAAAGTGAAAAATAAAATCCTGCGTTTTTTTTTAACACATTTTTTGAATGAAAAATATAAATATAAATTTCTGCTTAAACAGTTTTACTCAATTAAAATAAAAAGTATAGTGCAGCTGGCCAGCTTTAAAGCCTGCTCAGATTCAGTTTTACTAGGAACTTACTTAGCTTTCCCACTTTGTTAAAGTGCAGTAAACAAAAAATGCTTATATCTAAAGTGCAGCTTAAACAATTTTACTCAACTCCAATGGCGTTGATTATTTCTTTAGCGCGATGGTCAGGGAAACGCTCTTTCTTTTTAAACGACGACGATATCATAGTTTGCACCAGATATTGCTTTTTCTAGTCGTGCTGGTTAACGTTCAAACTCAGGTGGTGTCGCTTTAGATGTGTTAGCATGTTAGACGTGTTTCCAAGTACATACCCGACCGCTGTTCTGCAGTGTCGGCACACTGCTTTTGTCTTGTCAACTTGTTTATTTCCATCTTTGTATTTTACCCTGAAACCAAAGTGTTTGTTATGTTTTGCGGGTGGGTCTTCAGGTTCGTCAGGCTCACTTGCCATGTTGTCAAAATGTGAGAATGCGCTGCACAAAGTGAAGGCGGAGATTTACGGGACTCGGTGTGTCACTCAATTATGTCCGTCGAGGAACTAGATATTTCAAATGGTTCGGCTCGCAACAACGGAATTAAAATAAAACAAAATAAAATAAAATAATATCTTGCGCCCAATAATTTGGTACAGGGTCGTGCCGAACCGAAAGTCGCGTACCAAACGGTTCGACACAAATACATGTACCGTTACGGCCCTAGTATCAATACGTCAGTATGAGCTGCACTTTTTCGCTCTCTTTTATTGATAATTTTTTATCACAGTCATTCTGCTCTTGTCTGCAACTAACGAAGAAGAGTCGTCATGGTAATGATACAGCCTTTTTATATTTATCTGAAAACGTATATCCCCTCAATGTCAACTTACCCTTAGTCTCGAAAATAGTATTGAATATCGATATTTTTCAAGATATTTTATCCAAGTTAGAGATTCCGGTGTCATGACAAAGCACATCACTATTCTAGACACCTCATCTACACTGTGTATCTGTATCTCAAAAACTCAAATAGACTTTAAATTGGCTGCTGATTTAACTTTAAATTGAGTTGGGGCAGATATCGCCCATGCTGATTTTATACAAAATATCTTAATTTCTTGTCTCATTTTCTCATGGACTCTGGGGCCCCTGATAACACCTCACGTTGGGCGCAGAGACAGGAAATGATATTCAATCATATTCAAGGGCTGATGAGCTGATGAAGTGCTGTACATTTGCTATTGTATAGTGTAGCATAACTGGTCAGCCCACATAATCAAAGCAATATATATATACACACACATTTATTATGATATATTGATCTGCAAATTCTTGTGGTTCTGTCCTGTGAAAATGTCACATGACAGAATAGAATATACTGTCAGTGCTTTTTTAACTCTGTCTAATTGAATTTTAATGCCACATCTTTCAAAGCTGGCTTCATATAAAAGTGTTTTTATGGCTGCAGTTCAAGACCAGAGAGAGCTCACATAGAGCAAACACTGACAAGGCACATAACATATTTCTCACCCTATCTGGGATACATAAGATGCCAGTATACCAAATGATTTGCTTTTAGTAGCTTCGGTGCCAGATGGGTTATCTATGGGCTTTTCTAAAAGTTGATTTACAGATGTGCGTTGTAAAATTAAAGTAGCTTAGGCTGCAAATGCTGTGTAGAAGTCTCCATAAAGCTACACATATATTAGTAAAGGCTAAATCATCAGAAAAGTTAGCCTCTTTCTGTGAGTGATGAGTTGAACTGAAGTTAACAACACTAAGACTCCATGCTAACAGACTCCAGCTACTTAGATGACAGTGCGCAGTCGCAGCGACCCGGAGAATTAGGACTGGATATAAATTTGTGTGTATGTGACAGTGAGAATGATGTGTTGGTGCATATGTAACATTTATATGCTGTTAATTGAATTGAAGCTAAAGCTAAGTGCTTCAAGCTAAATGCTACTATAAAGATGTCAATGTCAAGCATGTTTGTCATCTAAGTTTAACATGCTAACATTGCTATTTAGCAGTAGCCGCAAAGTACAGCCGAGGCTTCTTGGAATATCATTAGTTTTGCAGGTATCTGGGGCCTCATTTATGAAAGAGTGCTTAGGATTCATACTAAAAGTCGACGTGCGCCCAAAAGCTGAAAATGGCGTGCGCCAAAAAATAATCTGATTTATAAAACCGTGTGCACGCACACCTGCACACAATGTTCTCTTTATAAATCACAGACCTCCTGGAGTTGTGCGCACCCAGATCAACCTCATATTCCGCCCTCTACACGCCCTAGTTCAACCATAAATGGTCATGCAGATCACCTCATGAATGCGATCTGCATATAAATAAGCCGGCATGCGAGTGTTCTCTCGTTGTGAGTCACGGCGACAGGTGTGAGAAACGAACCAAAAAACAGAATTTCTCCGAGACTGAGCTAGAGACCCTTTAACGGGAGGTGGAGGACTGAAGAAAGATTTTATTTGGTGGCCACAGCAGCGGGATCACTAATAAAAGAAAGCAAAAATAAGTGGCAACACATCAGCGCTGCTGATGCTGTCAGCTCTGTCTGTGGGACTGCACGGACAGTGCCATCTTGCGCAATTTCGCACGAGGGTCACCGCAGTATTTATATGTTTATGGCAATTAGTCTGATCAGACTCCCGGCCTGAATTACAGCATGAACCAGTGGTATCCCTGTCCCAAAATACAACGTGTAATGTGAAATACAATTCAAAGATGAAAGTGTAATGGGCAAACACGTTTCTGTCGGTTTTGTCATGAACAGCACATGTCTAAGTAGGGCTGATGAAATGAGTGCAGTGGTTGTGCTTAATGGCTGTATTTCGAGACATGATAAATGCACTGGAAATATTTAGCTAAATAAATAAATATATTCCATGCAGTGGCGCCATCCTGTCCCCCTCCTGCGCTCACAGAGTGGACAATGAGATGTTAGAGGCAGTGCGGATTAAATACGTATTTAGAAAGAATTTCAATTCAGGATTTGAGTTTGTTTTACAAAGTTTTTATGAAACAATTATCACTCACTCCAAACGCAAAATAAGGCTGCTGGATTTAATTTCAGTGATAACGTGGATCTAAGGTGGATGTAGCGTGACATTAAATTTGTGTGAGACATCAATGAAAATCTGACTCCACTTCTCCACCCCGCCGTCTGTGTCGCCACTTCCCAGTGTCTTCCAAAATGTGCGCACACATGACTCAGAGTTTGCTTACAGCTGCGCACATTCTCCCACCAAGTTTATTTTTATAAATCACAACCTTTGCGTGGTAAGTGGCATATGCCACTTTCAAGCCCCGTTTTGTGCGTAAGCAAGCTTTATAAATGAGTAATTTTGACCTGATGATGGCAGCAGATGAGATTTAATTGTCATGTAACAACACCTTATGTTCATCAGTTCATTGTAGAAAAAAAGTATTGGTATAAGTAAACTTAACAAGCAGCAAGCTTGGGGGCTGAAAAATGAAACCAATGCTGAAATGCCAAAAACTGCAGTTCTCTGAATGGCCACCATGTTTAAATGCCCAACTTTACAGCAGACATTAACGTGTACAACCTGGTACAAAAAACTATTTTGTTCTGTGAAGATAATTTTTCCTTTCATGACAACTATACAGGGGGTACATTTTACATAAATCATGCATTTATATGTTATTAAGGCAAAATTTTCCACGATTATGGGCACTGACACATTTATTGGCAAGTCGCTACCACAGCAGCAGCATTGGTTTGGTGACCTATCCATGGTGTAACCCCAGATTCACAGAGTAAAGGTGTAGCTGCAGCTTTTGCTATTACAGTGTGTTTTCAGTTCATAAAAAATAATTGTAGCGTTTTGTCATTGTTGTCATCATTGTCATTATTTGATTGATTATTGGTTATTTTATCTGAAAGAATTCTAAATGGCAATAAGTAGCAGCGCCTTTAGTTTTTGTGTACCATTAATACATAATACAACGTCAATACATGGTCGTAAGGGTGAAGAGGGGGTTGTGCTTCTGGACAGTAAAAGGCTTGTTCTGTCTCTGGTGTATAACATTAGGAACCTTTTTGAATGAAAAGGACACAAATAACGCTTGTTGTTTTGCTGATACTGTAAGCGGTGACCCCTGGGTCACTAGCACACTGTGGTGTTTTGATGAACATGTGAAAACTGGACAACAATAACTCATCATCACACTGTGGTCCGTCGCTATACATAACCAGATCTGTGTTATAAAACCTATTTGGATGACAATACTTTATGCTGTGCCATCACACAGCTACTTAATATAAAAGGACAGCGGCGTGGAGAGTGTCTATTGAGCGCCAGTCTGGCCCCCACTAATGTAACAATGGGAAAGGTAAGCTCATTATGTGTTACTGAAAATACAGAATTCAAGCATGTTAGATGGTTTTAACAGTGGGAGTTGATCATTAATCGGTGCTTCAACAAACATTTACAGATCATATTCTACGAGGACAGAAATTTCCAGGGTCGGCACCATGAGTGCGTGAGCGACTGTGCTGACCTGCACGCCTACTTCAACCGCTGCAACTCCATCCGGGTGGAGAGCGGCTGTTTCATGGTGTATGAAAGACCCCACTATCTGGGCCACCAGTACTTCCTTCGCAGGGGGGAGTACTCCGACAACCAGCGCATGATTGGCATCAACGACTGCATCCGCTCCTGCCGCATGATTCCCATGGTAAGCCTAAAGACTGTATGAAAGAGGTATCAAGGCAGTTAATTAGAATGAAGTTAGTGATCTGTGTGTGCACACTGATCAGAGGTCAAGGAAAGAAAACCAAAGGGTAAAACAGAAAAAACAAAAGCAAAGCAATCAAACACAAGCTTAACATTTGGTCTGACCTGTATTTTAATGCTTAGCTCAAGGAAGAATATGTGACAACGTTGTACAACTAAAAGAAATAGACTTCTGTGGATATGTACGTAGGTTTACATAAACATACTGAGTGTCTACATACTATATCTGTCAGTTCAGACACAAAACTTTAGCAAAATTGAACAGTAGCTAATATTTCCTTTTAAGATTGTAAAAACCAAGCTACTATAATCTGAATCTGAAAACAGTTTTGCCTTAGCTAGACAAAACTTTCTCTTGAGATTCGTTTAAAGGACTTTTGGGGGGGAAAAATCCTCAATAAATGATGTATGAATGAATTTCTTCATCAAAAACATTCTACTAGATGGAGATCAATACTTAAAGACTATTCATGGTTTGTTTTTTTATCTTCACAATCACCAGAAAAGTACTACTGTACTTAATGGCCCGTAAGTGAGACAAAAACTGTCTGACTCATGAATGTTCTTCCTGCAGCACCGTGGTTCCTACAGAATAAGATTGTATGAGCGTCCAGATATGGGCGGCCAAATGCAGGAGGTGAGCGACGACTGCCCTAACGTCCAGGACCGCCTGCGTATGTCTGACATTAACTCATGCAATGTGGTTGACGGCCACTGGCTGATGTATGACCAGCCCAACTACAGGGGAAGACCCTACTACCTGAGACCCGGCGAATACCGCAGATACAGTGACTGGGGCGGCGCCAGTCCAAGGATCGGCTCACTCAGGCGAATCACTGACTTCAACTAGAAGTCTTTTGAACCTTCTTCCTCTCTCTGTTCTCAATAAACACTCTGGGCT
Source organism: Epinephelus fuscoguttatus (assembly GCF_011397635.1). Lineage (NCBI taxonomy): Eukaryota > Metazoa > Chordata > Actinopteri > Perciformes > Serranidae > Epinephelus > Epinephelus fuscoguttatus. Next base: position 15,489,010 of record NC_064775.1, read on the forward strand.
TTAACTGTGTGCATGCGTCTCTTTTTTTAAAAGATGTGAAGATGGTATGTCTCCACCATGTTTGTTTTTTTAGCATGAGTTTTAGTCCCTTTCCTGAAATATTTGATCCACTCATGAAATTTTAGTATGGCTTACAACAGTTTAGTTGTGGACCATTGGTCTTAGCCTTTTCATGCTATTTTCTCTACTTAAAAAAAGCAATTATACATAATGTACTGCCTCAGCAAACCTTTCAATCCCCCGACCCCTTAAACTCAAAGAGCTCAAAGAAAACAAAAGCAGCAGTTGACAGAATACTGTTATTGGATAAATTTATTGACTTTATTGACAGTACTTCACATAAACAGTTTCTGTACATGAGCTGTTCTTACACAGTGATACGTCTGATGGATCCCACCCTAGGACTCATGCTTCCCCACTCATTAAATCTCCTGTATTCACCAGGGCGCACCAGGTACTGGCGTCCCCTGTAATTGGGATGCTCATAGAAGATCCAGTGGCCGTCCCTCACGTTGCAGGAATAGATGTCATTGAAGTGGAAGCGTTCGTATAGGGAGGGAAGGTCATCGGTCAGCTCCATCATCTGTCCTCCGAACTCTGGGCGCTCATAGATCATCATTTTGTGAGAGCCTTGGTGCTGCAGAAAAGACAAGGTGATTTATAAGCCTCTAGGTCACTGAAGGGTTATCAAAAGAAAACACTTTTTGTGAGGTGAAGCCTACCATAGGGATCATACGGCAGGATCGCACACAGTCGTTAAATCCCATCCAGCGCTGGTAGTCTGGATAGTCACCCTTCCTCAGGAAGTACTGGTAGCCCATGTAGCTGGGCCTCTCATACACCATCCAATCACCACTGTCCACTCTAATGGAGTTGCAGCGGCTGAAGTGGGAATGCAGGTCAGAGCATTCGCTGCTGCACTCATAGGAGCGACCCTGGAAGTTCCTGTCCTCGTAGAAGATTATCTGTAAAGATCAATCAAAGGAATTTCAAAAATAAAAATGAAATTGCTTCTAATGAGGAAAAGCGTGCATACTATACCACATAAAAGAAAGCTTCCAGTTCACCGGCTGCGGCTGAACAATCCACGCAGATATGCAGAAGCACAAAAGGTACACAGAAAAACAAGCAGCCTTACCTTACCCATTGTGCCAGCTAACCTTCGTCACACTGTAGAAGCAGCCGTGTGCTCCGTGCTGCCTTTATAACCCATGGATGACCTGTGTCATTGTGATTCAGAACAATGACATTGCTCGTCAGCTCTTTCTCAGAGAACAATATTTTGCTTTGTTATGTGTGGTCGATCAAGCAAATCAGCTTTTCTGAACAGAGGCCTCCCTTTGAATTTGCTCTGAGAGATGATAGAAACACTTGTGGATTCAACAAATAAACCAAAAGTAAATCTCCAAACATACATATAAAGTGGAGTGGACTCTTATTATGCAAGATTATGAAAAACACATGAAAGCATGTATTTGTTTGTAAAAAGTTTATTTTTCTATCTCTTAATTTACATATCTAACATATGTCATCTGACATTAGAACATACACACATGTAAAATCCAATGCAGATGATTGTGGCACAGTACATACTGTAGACTGTATGGAGGCTGTAGTGACCATGTCTGTTTTAGAAAGCACAACATTTAACAACTTAACATTTTAAACGCTGGAGTGAGAATTCATCATCGCTTGAGGTGAGCACAACCACTGCTTTGCCTCCGTAAACAGCTGCAGCTTTTATATGATTTACAATTCAGAGAGTTTTATTCATGTCAGCACAACAACTTGTTTTATGTAGTCACTGGTTCTGTCAGTTCTGCTTTTGTTGGCTTTCAATCCCCCCGTATTGTGATCATCACTATGGACTAAGCTCTAGAACGGCCTTTCAGTGCAGCCTGCACGTGACCTTTTTTTTCTTTTTTGTACTGTAGAGCTGCTCAACTTGGAGCAGTGACAACATCAAGTGTTTAGTAGTTGTTGAACACACATTCATGGGGTGTAGATATCGGGAGGGTGGCAGGGCACATGTCCCCCTCAGTATTTAGAACATGTGCATTTGTCCCTCCCAGTAAACCATGAAAGTAGCAGAGGACTTGTATTTTGACAAAATTAAAGACATTTACACCATAAATTGATGTGGAAAAAGGCACAAATCGGTGATGAAAATTCACCAGAATGCAGGAAAGTTAGTGTTTGATGCTTGAAATTTTCTGGCTGAGGACCCCCAAACATCCGTTTCATGTGTCCCCCCAAAGTTGAAACAAACCCTATGCCCTTGTGCACATGTATCAAGCTAATTAATTAAGTTATTTATAGTAAAAGGCTTTGAAAATATCAGTGTAGTATCTGCCCTGAAGTACATCTGAAAATCTCGGGTCCTCTAACATTTAAAAGTAGTTTTTACTTTATTTATTTACTTTATTTACATACATGTACAGATAGACCCATGTATGTCTGCTGTGCAGTGTGCACCTGAACTTTAAACTTTATGTGCAACTGCCTAAGCTTTAGTGAGATTAATAATTCTTAATTCAAGGTTTCATCAATGAGTCGGCAAACAGCCTAAAAAATTAAGGTTGCCTTCCTCTGGTTAGGCAAGCTGCACAGCAGTGCAGACGCCTGCCTGGTGGCAGCCATTTAAAGGCTCTGTGTCATCCGGTTCTCATTCCTAGGTTGTCAAATACTGATGCTTCATCATGCCCCTCTGTGTCTGATAGCGACTCACAGGGCACCTTTTAATATATTTTTGTGACATATAGCCAAAACCCATTGTAACAGTGTTGTGAAACAGTTGAGGCTAGGTTTAAGCAACAAAACAGCTCGGTTAAGTTTAGAAAAAAGATCATGCTTTGGGTTGAAATGAGTACGTTTGTTAAGTAATTTAATATGACAAAGTGCGTGATGATCATACGTAAATTCATTTCAAACATTACATTTAAACAGCACCTCTCCTGGATGGATTTTCTTGCTCTTTATATAACATCAGTAGCTCTCAGTGTCACATATTGCAGTAGAGAGTTAGTTGAAAGCCCAATTCATCTCCTAAAGATGCTAAAGGCTCATTTGGCTCCAGTATCACACACCAAGGGTCATGACAAAGCGTCTGTATTTAACAACCTGGGAATGAGAAAGGGCTGCTTCTGTAGGACATGGTGGGGTCCTGTAAAAAGAGGTGAGCTTTATGAAGCATTAGCTAATCTTGCAGAGAGATCAGATAAAACATTAGCTGATATGAGTTCTTGGTCTTTCATGTTTTTCCATCAACAACTAGCTGGAGGCTTGTTGATATAACAATTTAAACTAGCCTGAAGCCTAAGGTAGCCGCTGTTGTGCTCCCCTTCAGTTGTTCAGATGGATCCATATAACTGCCTTAAGACTAAATTGAGCTTGGCCTTCTTAACGTAGTAGTGTTTATGTTTGTATTTTTGAGACAAAGCCAAGTCTGAAAGCAATTCTAAGGCCATGTTGTTTGCCTTACAGTGTTAGCTTCATCTTTTCCTTTCTACTTTGTCTTGGTCAGCTGATGTTATATGAGCACACCCAGAGGTTTGCACAGAAGTATTCAGGCTCCTTCCCTTCCCTTCTTCTTCTAACGACCATTCATAGTTTTACTAAAGTGTTATTTGTGGAAATATACTGAACAAAAATTCATGTGCAACACTTTTGTTTTTGCTCCTTTTTTTTTTTTTTTTTTTTTTAACAATTTTAAGTTAAAGATCTAAGACATTTTTCATGCTCTCAATAGATAACGACTCCACCAGAGCTGTTGTCCATGAACTGAATGTTCATTTTACTACCATTAGACGTCTCCACTGTCATTTATGTGAATTTGGGAGTCCATCTAACCAGCCTCACAATTGCACACCATGAGTGACCACACTAGCCTGGGACCTCTACATCCAGTGTCTTCACCTGGGAGATCATCCGAGACCAGCCACCTAAACAACTGATGCAACAGTTTATTTGCACAACCGAAGAATTTCTGCACAATCCATCAGAAACTATCACAGGGAAGCTCATCTGCGTGCTCATCGTCCTCACCAGGGTCTAAACCTGACAGCAGTTCATCATTGTAACCAACTTGTGAAGTTGTGAGGTCGAATTGATATACTGCCAAATTCATGGAAACAACATCGGAGACATGTTAAGGTAGTGAAAGGAACATTCAGCTCATGGACAACAGTTTTGGTGGATATACTCTACCTGCAGTCAGCTGTTTAATCAGCATCTAGATATGAAACACCTGTCAGGTGGATGGATTATCTTGGAATAGGAGAAGTGCTCACTGACATAGATTTTACCAAATTTGTGACCAAAATTTGAGAAAAATAAGTCTATTGAGTGCACAAGAAAAGTCTTAGATCTTTTACTTAAATCTATGTAAATGGGAGCAAACACAAAGGTGTGTTTAAGTTTTTGTTCATTCTTGTTGTGCAAAATTTGTTACAATCTAAGATAAATGGGCTAACAACTGATAATGTAATTATTTGGTTTAGAGGGCCTATAAAGGGAAGCAATACATGCATAGTTGAAAAACCCAGTGCTAATATACTCTGTCAACACTCATGGAATGTGTCTAGTCCAATCAAATTACTTGGTTAGAAGTAGCTGTTGTATAAATTTTGATTGTACTTTCTCATGGTAAAAGCAACAGTTGCGTTATATACCACTGGCTGGGCCAAATAGTTATCACAGATTTATTTTAAAATTTAAAAAAAAAAAAAAAAGCCACACAAAATATGCATCAAATCGTTTTATTGTGCGCATCACACAGTTAAAGAGGTAAATTCATCGTGGCTGGATTGCACAGTACAACTGGAACTACATGCAAACAGTGCACAAATCACAGTTTCAGGATAAAAACAAGGCACCTTTTTGCCCCTCACTTCGACATCTTGTTAATGTTAATAAAACAAAGCATCTGCAAAACCTATTAGCTAAATAGAAGTGTTTAGACAGTTAAGATTCTGTGATGCGTCTGATTGAGTTGAACCTCACATCGTCGCTGCCGATCTCTCTGAGGTTCATGTACTTTCCTGGCTTCAGATAAAACATCCTGCCTTCGTAGTTTGGCTGCTCAAACATCAACCAGTAGCCGTCCATCACGTTGCAGGACTGCATGTCCGGCATGTGATAGTGATCCTGGATGGAGTCGCAGTCGTCGGTCAGCTCCTGCATCTGCCCTTCAAAGTTAGCTTTCTCGTAGATCCTCATCTTAAAGGGTCCCTTGTGCTGTTTAAATACAAAGTTTAAAATAAAATAAAATATATGCATGAATTAACAAGAGCTGTGGTGCTGTGTAGTTTTAGCTAGCTGCTGTGAAAAGCTAAAGGTCTTACTAGGAAATACGAAGTAACTGTAAGCTAACTCTGTTGAGGACTGTACTTGTTAGCATGCTGAATGAGAAGTTAAATATCAGTTTATTCCTCATAAAAGTCATCCTGTTTACAAATGTGTGAATAAAAATGCAGCATTTGCTCAAGTGTTAACAATGCTTGCAATACTGGAGCAAACGCTAGCTAGCTAGCTAGCTAGCAATACATGTAAGGGTTATTGCTTGCTAGCCCGCTAGTTAACAAGCGAAAACAGAAGACCGCTTTAAAAGAAAGTTGATCCTTGTCATTTTTAGAAACAGTAGTTTGCAGAAAAACATTAACCTTCACCCTTTTCAAGAGCATTCAACCACATCCCCAAAACTTAAAGCTCAAAGAAAGTATGAGGACATTGAGCATTTTTTCAAGCTTCTAGTGTTGTCATAAGGTGCTTTTTCTCATTTCCAATGGGTTTTTTTTTCTAATTTAGCAGTTTCCCCTCTTTTCTCCTCTTAAACACATTCTAGAAATATCAACTGGAGGCACAGAGGAAAAACATTCTCCTATTTCTGGGTAAGACAGCAACCAAACATATTTCTCATGTCCCTTTACATTACTGACTATCTTTGTCTCCTTGATTAATAATGAAACTTACCACAGGGACGACGCGGCAGGACTGAATGCAGTCATTGAAGCCGATGGTATTCTGATACTCGGGGTACTCTCCCCTGGTCAGGAGGTACTGCTGGCCAGTGTAGTTGGGCTGATCATAGACCATGAACACACCGCTCTCCACCTTGCAAGAGCTGCATCGGCTCAGATGAGAGGCGATTTCAGAGCAGTCGCTGACGCACTCATATGAGCGGCCCTGGAAGTTTCTCCCCTCGAAGAAGACGATCTAGAGAGAAAGACACAGATTGTTTTATGCATTAGAAAACTTCCAGAGCTCAATGTTCAAGTGAGTTATCTGATTATTATAAACACAAATCACACTGTTTTGCATGGCAGAAGTTATGTGCAAAAGTATTTGGGCACATTTACAACATAGAATTATGATTGAGGCAGTGTGTGCATCATTTAGTTGGCTGGTGCAGTGATCTGCACCCTTCATTACCTTTCCGCTCATGATCACGCTATTTGATTTCTGTTGTTCTTCTCACTGGCGCGCTGCCTTTTATGCATCATGTGACATCAAAAGAATCTGCCCCTCAATTGTACAAAATAACTGAGTCAGCTTATCTGCATGGAAGTCCCTACTGTATTATGCATCAAAGCTGTGAACAGATTAAACAGTAGTGGTGCAGCTTTCACAGTGACAAAGCAAACTCTAGTTATTGCATTACTTTTGTATCTTTGTGCCATCATTTTCATAATAGGACACATTTATGTTTATAGAACATTATGCAACAGATTGGCGTGTCAACAGGGGCAAGATTATATTAAATGCTTTGATTTGTGAAATATGTGACTTTTGAAAGCAGAAATAACACAGTTCTCCTTTTACAAATACTGAATTCACCAGAAATAAAACACACTGTTGCTCAGTTAAGTAAACTCAGGATGTTTGCTGCTACAGCCTTACTTGGTCTGGTATAACCAGGAGCTTATGGTGGCTACTGTTTGCAAACGTTGTGATAGATAGATAGATAGATAGATAGATAGATAGATAGATAGATAGATAGATAGATAAGTGCCAAAGAATTCCAATGTCTTTTGTGTTCTGCTTATCTTTCCTCCTGCGTCACCATGAGGCCAAAATGTCCACTTGTCCAAAATGTAATTGCCAGGTCACTCTAATGCTTTCTGAGCATGTTCATGCTCCTCAGAGGATGAAACCTTTGTACTTAGGACACATATGCATCCCTCTAGCACCACCCTCAGGACAAATTTCAGCTTTGTACACAGAATATCTCAAAATTTAACCTGCAGATTTCCATGAAATTTATGGAGTACATTCATGTTCTCAAGGGAATTATACTTTTTAAATTTGAGAATCACATGACCTTTCCATTAGTGGCACCCTCAAGAGAGACTTGGCATGTCAAGAGCCCCAAAATAAAAATAATTATCACTTTGTTGTTGTTGAAATTGCGAGTGGTTCCTGTGAGTGCTATGCATCTACACTTACATTATGTATCAGTACTGAAGATTGAAACAAAACCCAACATGGCTCATACTAAAATTCACTGAATGCCATCCAAATGTAATAATTAATCTCACAGAAAGAAAAACTGCATTGTGAACATTTCATTTTTAGTTTTGGTAACGGTGAAATACATTAAGAAAAATATATTGTAACACCATTATATATGACATGTTTTTCCACTGGAAGACTATCTTCACAAAATGACCATACTACTGTGGTCAAAGTTGAACCAAGAAGTTGTTCTGCAATGCTCTAATGTAAAGATTTGTAATAGATGTTTACACTGGACAATCTCAGTCATAGATTAATGTCATAAACTGAATGAGAAGCAGTTGTAAAAATGATTGGTGGAAAAAATCTTGGGAACATTCAGAATAGAGATGTGATGACTGCTGAGCATAGTACATAGTAATATTAGCATAATTAAAAAAAACAAAACAAAAAACAACTTTGTAGTATGGAAGGACTCAGCTGCTGTCAAAGAAGTTTATATTTATATACTGAATGTACCAGCAGAAACGATCACATAATATTAATATTCATATTTTGGGAATCTAAATTTCAGAGTCTCCATCTGACCTCTGTAGGGACAAATTGTGCCCCTTACACCACTGTCGTCATACCCCAGATAAAGAAAACTACAGAACAGCAGAAAAAAAATTGAAAATATGATTTTTATTTTTCACCCACAGTTTCTTTAATTTAACAAGAATCAGCACATATCCATGATGCGCCTAATAGAGCTGACCCTCATCAAGTTGCTCGCCCCTGTGTCTCGGAGGCTCCTGTACTCCCCGGGCCTCACGTACGTCATTCGGCCTCTGTAGTTGGGGTGCTCGAACATCAGCCAGTGGCCGTCCATCACGCTGCAGGACTGCATGTCGGACATCAAGAAACGATCCTGGAGAGACTCGCAGTCATCCATCAGCTCATGCATCTGGCCTCCAAAGTTCTCCCTTTCGTAGATCCTCATCCTGAACTGCCCCCTGTGCTGTTGGAGGAAGACAAGACATGATGTAAGTCCTTTGATTCTCTAGAGTTTTGGAGACTGTTCTGGAGACTGTGGGTGGAAACCACAAGTACCAAAATGTCTTACCATTGGCACCACGCGACAGGAGCGCACGGTATCCAACATACCCATGCCCATCATGCTCCCCATGCGCTGAAAGTCAGAATACTCCCCTCTCTTCAGGAAGATCTGATTACCCATGAAGTTAGGGCGGTCGTACGCCACAAAGCACCCATTTTCCACCCTGCACGAGTTGCAGCGGTTCAGGTGCATGTGGATGTCAGAGCAGTCGCTGCTGCAGTCATAGGACCGGCCCTGGAAGTTCCTGTCCTCATAGAAAATGATCTGAAGTAGAAAAACAATAGGAAACTTTGTCATCAGATGAAATACTTAAGCACATTTGCATCATACATCTGTAAACTATAAATTTTTTATTACGACAATGGCACCAGATTTTTCAACATGATACAAACATATGATAACTATTACCCTGCCCATGGTGACACGTTTAGTTTTTGCAAATGATGCCAACCCAGCGCCACTTTTATATAGAGTATCAGCTGCAGACCACCTTGCGCACCTTTGTGTGAAACATCATGACTCATCACGAGGTTCACGTGGGCCTGCATTCATTTTTTACAGCACACCTCAATAGTTATTATTGTATGTTGAATGTAGTTTTAGGAGGTCATGTCAGGTCATAACAGAAGCAAAACATTCCTCAAATTATGTATTTTTAATACATCACATTTACATTTCACATCCTACAAGGCCAAAGCTTTGTTTTGTGGTATTTGTTCAATTCCTTTAACCATAGACAATAACCATAAAGCTCAGACTCATCTTTTGATCAGATATGCACACCACATAGATTTATACACAAAAGATACGAATTAAATAGTTGAAGTTTCTGGAAGCACATATAAAACCCAATATTGACAATAACTATTGCAGATTCTGACATACAGTGAAGTGGGTGCAGCACTATAGGGTGGCTGCACTGTGCCACAATATAGAGTGATGACTCAAAGGTTTCAGCACAAGCCATGTGGAAATAGTACGGCCGTGCAATGTATAAAAAGGGAAAAGGGTCGATGTTGAAGCTGTACATCTGAGATTAGCTCACAAATATCATGACCATGGGGAGGGTAAGTAAAATTTTAATAACATCTGGCACACAATAACATTAAAAAGCTGAAATTTCACAGACAAAATGTTAATCAGGCTCTCATCGTTGTTTGCAGATCATTTTCTACGAGGACCGTAACTTCCAGGGTCGCTCCTATGAGACCAGCAGCGACTGCCCCGAGCTCACCTCCTACCTGAGCAGGTGTAACTCCTGCAGGGTGGAGAGCGGCCTCTTCATGGTCTACGAGAAGCCCAACTTCATGGGCCATCAGATGCTGGTGAGGAGGGGCGAGTATCCAGACAACCAGCGCCTGATGGGAATGAGTATGAGTGACTGCATCAGGTCCAGTCGCATGATACCCATGGTAGGTTTATCAGTTGCGTTATAGCCCAGTCATAACACCAATTATTGGAGAAATTCTTTCACGCATCTAAAAAGACTTAGCAACCAGGCAGTAAATAACGCCCCAAAGAGGGATTCTGTATATTGATATGAAATGGACACTCTTGTCCATGTTGGACAACGTTAAAAGCAGCCTGTCTATTGGTTGACTGCATAAATTTCTAAGTTGAGAAGACATCTGTCAAAAACTATAATGAACTCAAGGTTTACACTTACAAGCATTCGACCTTATCTCACAGTCTCAAGTAACTGAAGTGCCAAATTTCGATGACATGATAACTCCTTTGCCTTTTACGTTTGCTGAGGAAGGCTGTGAGATATGTCTGGAAGCTTCTGGAAAAGCTGGGACCTTGAGTTTTGAGATCCCAGTGATACACTGATTCTATCCAGAATTTGGTGCGTTTTATATTTGCAAATCCACTTTGTGATTGAAAAAGTTGAACATTTTAAAAAATGCTCCTGTTTTACAAAATATTGTAATAACTTTTTGAGGTTGTCGGTATGGAGGCCAAGAATGGCCGTTATCTTAAGATGACACGTTATTACTACAGTTGTTTTTTCTAAAAACGGGACGATTACCTTGATGAAACAAAAAGTTGTTCTCTCGAGATCATGAGATGATCAACTTGATAACTTGATCGCAGTCTCAATGTAGCCAGCCACCGTTATTCGTACACCAGTCTCTTCAAACAAGTGTCAAACCACAGCTGTGATGTGTAGATCCAAAGGTTGTGTTGATTTTCAGTTCAGAGGTGTACCTTCATTTCACCAATATTCCTTCATCCACAGCACAGGGGACCCTTCAGAATGAGGATCTATGAGAAGGAGAACTTTGGAGGCCAGATGTATGAGCTGATGGACGACTGCGACAACATGATGGATCGCTTCCACATGTCTGACTGCCAGTCCTGCAACGTGATGGATGGCCACTGGCTGATGTTCGAGCAGCCCAGCTATAGGGGCAAGATGCTGTACCTGAGGCCAGGAGAGTACAGGAACCTTAGAGACATGGGGATGGGCAACATGTTGAGGTTCAGCTCCATCAGGCGCATCATGGACGCCTGTTAACTCTAAATGTACCAAGTGGAAAAATAAAGCAAGTTGATATCCAGTGTTCCTCATTTCTGCCTGTCATTTTGGTGCTTCAGAACCATTTTTTCTAAAATGAACAGTGACTCCTACTGGTTGGCAACCATTTACTTTCACTTCATGTTGGTATGTTGTGAAATTCTTACTCTGGTGCATTTATGGAGACTCTGGCATTAGTATTTGAGAGTCAGGTATGAAAAGCTTTACTGTTAGAAAATCTGTCCCACAGGGCAACCAATTTGCAAACACGATGGTTTGAAATAAAGCATCATTGGATAATTTCCTCAAATAAAGATGTTAGCAGCTGACTATCTCAATTCAAATTAGTTTCTTTACTTGCTACCATTTGTTTGTGGACTACCATTTTGAGGCTTGGAGTTTGGCATTTTGGCCATTACGATCCTGGATTTTTAGAACGACTATTTATGGATGAGAGGTTGGTAATAACCCTCACGTTAACTGCTGTCATGATTAACAGTGCATTTACAGCTATGGTTAACTGTGATAATGGTAATGCTAATTTTTGCTAGCGAAAAACAGGTTTAAAATCATTAAAACAAATGTACTTACCAAAAAACTGAATATCTGACTCCTTGGAGCTTTTTAGTACAACCATATTACCTAACCAAGGTTTCTGCAGTGATAGAGATTTATCAGTAAACGGCATCCACCTGTCACTCAAAGCAGCCATGCCCTTAATTGTTATGTATGTTGCGTTGCATTACGTTACGTTATGTTTCAACAACACTGGTTACATGTGATCTGGTTTGGCCCCAAAACTACTTAAATATGCTTAGGAACAGATCATGTTTTGGCTTAAGACATCAGCTTTTGGTGGCACAATCGCGGCAATGTCTTGGTAAAAAATCACCAATGATTGGTGCCTAAAAAGCTGCTGGAAATGCATAAATAATTGACTAAATCCCAACCAGTTTTGTTGTTTGTTGGTATTTAAAAGTGGTCTGCAGCTTGGCAGGCATCTCACCAAAGTTTCACACCATCAGCTATCTCTTCCATCTGTTGATATGATACGGATGAAACATGCAAATGTAATGATTTGTGGTTTGCAGAAATGTATAATCCCAACATTTATTCTGGTGACTGGGCTGGGCCAAAAAGTCTCACTTCTTGTCAAAAACAGCAATTGTTGTCCCTTCTTTTTAACAGTAAATTCAGAAAGAAAATCTCCCATTGATTCCAGTCAATGTGAACATATAAACTAGACTTTTGCAGACTCAATTTTAAACTGACAGCTTTTATATGAGGAGCATGACAGCAGAGAAATAACAGTTAAATTGTAGTTACAATGAACTAAAATTATATGTATTATTTAACATGCGACAACATTGCTTGCAGCAGTAGATCAAAATGACAGTTTTTACATTACACACATGAAACTATAGGTGTTTACATCTGTATTAAAATGTTTCCAAAGGAGAACCAACATTCTGATGTTTGGGAAGTGTTTTAAACAAATGACGTTTAGAAAGCAGGGCAATAAAGTTAAAATTAAGAATTTAGAAAATAAAGTTATTTTAATGTTGTCATTGGCAGCTGTCATGGATATACAGATCATTTAACACTGCAGAATCATTTCTTTCCCTCCCCATGTGACTCTGACCCTCTGCCTTCACTGTTCCAGCATGGGGTTGATACAGAGCCATCATCAGACTGGAACAAAGGCAAATCAAACAGCACCAAGCCATTTTGCTGATATGTAAATCTACCTCATTTGGGTATCAAAGACTTGCTGCACTCTGCACATTTTGTTTATCAATAAATACTTTGATGGGGCTGCAGCAAGGAATGAGGTTTACAGTGCATCCAAATGGGGAAGGTAAGATAAAACCCACTGCAACTGGTGTGCTTTTTAAAAGTCCTTTACAGATATTCATGTTCAGAAAATACTCACAATGTGGCATTAAGGCTCTTCCTCTTACTTTCACAGATCACATTTTATGAGGAGAAGAATTTCCAGGGCCGCTGCTACAACTGCAGCAGCGACTGTGCCGACCTGCACACGTACTTCACCCGCTGCAACTCCATCAGGGTGGAGAGCGGTGTGTGGGTGATCTATGAGAGACCCAACTACAAGGGTTACCAGTACATCCTCAGCCCTGGGGAGTACGCGGACAACCAGCAGTGGATGGCCTTCAGCGAGAACGTCAAATCCTGCCGCACCATAAAGAATGTAAGGGTCCTTGCTCAGGGCAAATACAACAAAAGATTTTAGGTCTGTTTCTGGGTAGTTACAAAAAAGTGTGTTTAGTGAAACCTTTGGCAGGAAGTGTTTTAGGCAAAATGTAATCTGTCACCTGAAGATACTGTTTTTCTAAGGACATAGCAATTATCTCACACGTGTGATTTTGGAAGGGATGTAAAGGACACATCCCCTGCAATATTTAGAACATGTGCATGACAGCAGCTGCAGTAGCAAGATGTACTTTACAATTTTGTGTACCAACCAATGTCCATAGCACATATCTTGTGTTTTTAGGCTTATGGCACCACGTGGAAGCTGAGGCTGTACGAGAGGCCAGACTTTGGCGGGCAAATGGTGGAGTGCTCCGATGACTGTCCTTCAGTGTATGACACCTACAAGATGCGCGAGGCGTACTCCTGCGTGGTGACCGATGGCGCTTGGGTGTTCTACGACCTCCCCAACTACAAGGGGCACCAGTACCTCCTAGAGCGAGGCGAGTACCGCCAGCACAGCGACTGGGGGGCAACCTCGCCCGGTGTGGGCTCCTTCCGCAGGATCACGGAGTTTTAACTCTACCTCCGCTTTAGCTTTGACCAGATAAGATTCAAGATCTTTCCAGATGCCTGACGCGATATATCAATAAATGAGAAGCAAACTCTAACTTGTCTCATGGATTTACTGTAAATATGTCTCATGCTAGACCACTGATTGTAATTTTTGACATAATTCATCATATAATTTGATACTAGTTTGAGGTAGCAAACACCAAAACTCATAATCACGACTTAAAGGTGTACTACAGTAATTTAGTTATGCACGTCTGTAAAGTTGGGGGACTTGCAAGAGACTTATTAAAGATTAACAAAAGATTAATAATAATGGTCAGAAGAGACAGAGGCAGAGATATCCCAACTTTTAGTCTTCCAATATTGCAAATCACCAGCCTTTTTGTTAGACCCTCCGTGCCTGGTAAATGCCCAAACCTTCAAACTCCATGACTCCAGTTTTTAACACTTCCTGTTATAAATTTGCAGGCTCAGAATTCTAAATCAAAGACAATGGTTAAAATAGGTGGAGTGACTCTAAATGTCTCATAATCTCTGGTTAAGATTTGTTAGTGAGTTTCACCATGAAGGGATGCCTTTCGATCTTGATAAGAAGACAAGAACAGAGCAAAAATGAAGAGAAAGAAGGTAAAAGAATATAATTAATTCCTGATCACGAGATAAGTGTTTGATAACTTAGGATAATGCAATAATAAAACTTTCATCTGAGGATAAGTGACTAAATAACACCAAAGGTTTTCATTCCAAACATTGTCCATTTTAAAATTTGTATAACTGCAACTTCACAATTCACGGCTTTTGCGGCCACTAAATCTGCGCAAACAAGACAAAAAGAAAACATGTAAAGCACCTGCAAAGGATGAAATGCACCCCTAATTATGCCGCCATGTAAATAGCGTCTCAGTGTTTCTGTGTTGTTTGTATCTTTTTAAATGAGTATATGCAGACATTTGGCACAAAGTTGACCCCTTTTTATGCAAATAAACCTCACTGCAAAAAACAGTCCAGTTCACAAAGATTGGTGCTAACAGCCACACGCCATTACAGCGAAATTATTAGCATCTTCAGAGAGTTCGAAATTTGCCCCAAGTCCCCACTAACAGACAGTCGCAGCCGCAATGTTCACTACACTCTGCAGTATGAATATCAGGCAAAATTAAGAGCATACTGGTGATTTACCTACAGTATTCTTGCACTTGCAAGTTTCACCTGATGGAGTAAGATGTGAGGTCATGGAGTGTCCTCTCAGGAGCATTAATGTGCTCGGTAAACATCACTGCAATCTGATGCTTAGATTTTTATATTTCCTGTGTACCACTCCTGACTATGGCGCGAGAGGACAGGTTATGTGTGGGTCAGCAGATACTTCGTTGTCATTGCTTAACTTGACAAGTACTGACCCTTTACCTCTAGGGTTCATCCTCTGGGGACCACAAATATCTACAGTATATGTCTCAATAATTATTTGAATGGATTTTTAATGTTTTTTTTGTTTGTTTTGTTTTTGTTTTTTTTAATTGGTGCAAAGGGCAGTTCACAAAACCAAGGTTGTAACATACAATACCTACATGGGGGGAATAATGAGGCAAAACAAACAAAAAATTAGGAACTAACCAATCCGATCTCTTTACCAGCTCGTGAAATACCGACACCGGGTCAATGGCGTTAGATACCGATGTGCAGAGGTCTCCTTAGCAGTTGTATGAGACACACCTAGTGGCAGCATTTTGTGACGCCCTGGGCAATTACTGTAGTATAAAGAGCAAGAAACTCTGCATTGGGCATGTGGGAGAAGTGGTGGATGGGTAAAACAAACGTGTCCCGTGTGAAACCAGAAGTCAATCAAAGTCTTTTAAAAGCAGTGTAGTGTGCTGGCATGCATAGCATACGACACTGTAGGCATGTCACTTGATGTACATGACCTTACATCACGTAAGTAACAACTGTACTTATTTTAAACCAGACCATGTTTTTTTTCTTAATCTCGCCACTTGCTTTTGTCGCTTAAACGTCTGAACGTAAAAAGTATTTTCACCTAGATTTTAATTTTATTTGAAAAGAGACAGCATGCATTTAATAAGCAAAAACTGTATGTTTCCTGTAAAAATGGAATTTTACAATTCATGTAACAAGCGTAAATTGACACGCCGTCCCTGTACGTGGAAAATTGACGCAGGAGGGGTACCTAGCATGTCATATTTTGACGTGTCGGGCCAGTGACTAAGCGTCAGAGAAAGGATATGTTGCTATAACAATATTCTTGCAAACCAGTCGTTACTGTGCTGAGCGTGGTTATGTCTGGCCAACATGTGTATGAGCGTGTATACATTTGTATCTGATACAGAAGAGACATAGAAGAGAAGGACTAAATATGCATATATATATATAAAAAGAAACTAAGAATCATGAATAACAAAATTAAATTAAAAAAAATACAGGTTTACTTCCATAAAGTAATACGTATATTTTAGTACCTTCAGAAATTTGACCCAAAAGAAAACCTCACTGTCGACTTCTTGAGAGATTTTTCGAGGCTGTTCTCATGGAGAATCATCATCACTGTGACTGTTTTCAGTGTAAAACTATTTAACCTGCTATTTCTAAGGTCAAGAGTGCACCTTGTTTGATATAAATCAGTTATGCAGTGTGTAAAATCACGACTCAGTATGTCCTGTAAAGTCTCTGGAGCCTTCCTGCAGTGTCACTGACTCAGCTCAACACGTTTTATATCAAACCAGATGTCCTGCAGTGCCCTTGTTTTTGTCAGCATGCTGTGCAGCATCCAGTGGCTTTGGGGTGCTTTGCACTTTGCGTTTGCATTGTTTAGGGAAACAGGATTCACTGCTTCAGAACAATGTGATAAGCCTGGATAAATATTTGAATCGCCAATTGAATAATCCAGTTCACACAAAGCAAACCATGTGCTTAGTTTTATTGTTCTTGTTCTGTATAAAGAGAATATTGGAGGTGGCTGCTTTAATGTTTTATATCACACACCAAACCAATTGATATTAACTATGGAGAAGGTACATTTCATTTATTTATTTTTAATGTGGCATAACTTAGCTTATATGGTATTTAAAGATAAACGAATGCGAACTATGTATTTATATTAAAACGTGCTGATTCAAAAGCCTCTTCACAGCCTTAAAGGTTTAATATTACATTTATATTCCTTTTTCAGATCATTTTCTACGAAGACAGAAACTTTCAGGGTAGATTCCACGAGTGTGACAATGACTCGAGCGACCTGCACACATACCTTAGCCGCTGCAACTCCATCCGAGTGGAGGGAGGATTCTGGGTCATCTATGAGAGACCAAACTACATGGGCTACCAGTATGTGCTGAGCCCAGGAGAGTACCCAGACTACCAGCGCTGGCTGGGCATCAACGACACCATCCGCTCCTGTCGCATTATTAGGAACGTAAGTTAAAAGAGTAGTTCTAGATGTAGGGATTGGTAATCTTGACTCAAGGTCCACTTACTTGCCTATACCAGAGCTTTCAGCCACATCTCATGGTCTTTATCAGATGATAAAGTCTACTCAATTATCCTAAAGATCTTCAGTTGCCATGATGTCCTTTAAGTCACTTGATAACAGGTAGTTGTACACCCAAGCTCATATGCTGATGAAGGCCATGAGCTGTAGGTGAAAGCCCTGGAAGAAGCAAGTGACCCTTGAGTTGAAATTATTATGTCAAAATATGTTGAAACAATTTTATGCTTTTGAATATTAGCCTTTTAGATTTAGCTTTTGGTTTGTTTCAAGCGTGTATATCTGTGGACAGAAACCAATTTTTCTTCTACAGTCGCTGATTGTCGCAAACATTCAATGTCCTCCATTTCTTTCTTCCAGGTGGGGAACTCATGGAGGCTGAAGGTTTGGGAGAAGCCCAACTTCGAGGGCCAGTCAATGGAGGTGACAGACAACATGCCCGTCTTCCATGAACGCTGGCACAGCCGCGAGGTCCACTCCTGCAAGGTGTTCGAAGGCGCCTGGATCTTCTACGAGCATCCCAACTACAGGGGGCGTATGTACCTGCTGGAGAGGGGCGAGTACAGACGGCACACAGAGTGGGGGGGCATGCAGCCCATTGTTGGATCCATCCGCCGGCTTAAGGAGCATTAGCCATGTAATTTAGCAAAAATGTGTGATGAGGCTGAAAAATAAAGTCATGATGCAAAATTTATTTGCCGTCTTCCTTTTTTTGAAACTAAAAACCTGCATTATTAAACATATCACATATTTATTATGTTTCATTTGTTAAATACAAAATCAGTTATTATTTTGCCACTCATGCAAAGGTTCCTCGATAAAAGCACACGTGAAGGTTCATATGATACCCTATGAATTAGCGCCTCACAAATGATGCTACATATTTAACGTAAAGTTATGTAGTTAAAGTACAGTTACGGAGGTTAAGTTAAAGCAAGTAATTTTACTGTGGTTAGGTTTATGAAAAGAAACATGGTGACGATGCACCCTAAAACAGTGGTTGCCAACAGGTCCAACCACGGGGTCCAGATTTCTCCTTAGTCATTAGTTCAAGGTCCCTGTGTCATGGTGTCATATTTGCGTTCGGCCATGTTGTCAAGCTAGTTTGCTGTACTTCACTCACTGTACTTAAAAATAAAGTGTGTTTTTCACAAACTTGACACGTTCACAAATCAGTCTATTGACAATGGACCCGTGACCCACCAGTTGGGAACCACTGCCCTAAAATAACTCAAAGCTCACTCGATTTCAAACACCGGTCTCCTGCGGAAAGTCCCAGTGCATTGGATACATTATTGCAGCCTTGCAAAATACATGGGTTATACACAAATTACTGGCTCATGATGACATGGGATATGTAGCAATTTTGGTGCATTACATTTGTAGGAGAACAGCCTGCAAAATTATTCAGAGCTGTGACTGTTCGGACAGGTGATATTTTTTATCTTATGCGAGTTATTGTCTTGTGGCCCTTTTGGGCCTTTGTACACTTACACAATGCTAACTTGGATATTTAATTGAATATACCATCTAACTCTAAATGTTTGAAATGTTGCAGTGATTACATACGTCACACAGTTTTATAAAATTGACTGAAACGTCTTTTTTTCTTGTTTTTGTTAGTAGCTTAGCATAGCTAAAGAGATTTGACTTCAATAAAGATTTCAAATTCAAGCCAACATTTCATGACCATAACGTACTTTAGATCTGAAAACAATCTTTAAACACATCACAGAATATGGTTTAATATTCTGTTTTTAAACTGCAATATCTTTATGTCTGTTTCCATATGGTGATTGGAAATAGCTAATTGTCAGAGAGTAAAAGTATGTGCAATATAAATTATGTAAAATTAGTGAAAATGTATGTTATGTATTGCATACAAAAAGTTACAGCATGAACTAGTTAAACATGGTGACACCATCCAGTCCAAATTTCCTGCATCACCACAGGAGCAATCAAACTGAGGCCATGTACTTTAAAACAATTGCAGCATCAGCTAATATGTCATAGTTAATGGGGAGCTCATTTGAATGACAATAAATCCACTGGCAGTGCATTTCATCAGCCTTTATATGAAAGTGGACCATTGATGATGCAGCGTGAATGAGGGCTTTGATTTGATGGGGTGAGGAGGAACATAAGGTGACTATGGAGCGCATGGGGAAAGTGAGTTCTATAACATAATAATATCATGATGCACCTGATGCTAACTGCTAAATGGTTGCATATAACGTTCAAGAGCTATGTGCTTTGAGTTTAATGCTGAGATTGTGTTATAAATACTATGTGGTAGCTTTAGTACTGGTGTTATTTCATTAACAGTTGGTCCTTGCAGATCTTTTTCTATGAGGACAGGAACTTCAAGGGCCATTACTATGAATGCAGTAGTGACTGTCCTGAGCTCAGCTCACACTTCCAGCGTTGTAACTCCATCCGAGTGGAGAGCGGGGCCTGGGTCGTCTATGAGAGACCCCAGTACATGGGCTACCAGTACATCCTCATGAGAGGGGAGTACCCTAACTACCAGAGCTGGAATGGCTTCAATGACACCATCCGCTCCTGTCGGCTGATCACACATGTAAGTCCTGGGAAAAAGCTTTTGACACAAAGCCAGAAATATCTCAAGCTAAGCATATGTTTCCTTTTTCCAACTATTTAAATCTGTAGATGAAGTAGCCGGAGCTCAGCAAGCCTCAGGACACACTTGGTTGTATCTGGGGTTACACTGAAGCCTGCCTGTGGTAGATAGACAATTGATACCACTTGAATATTTGTCTGTTAAATATAAAGCTAGGGCCAGGAGATGCTTAGCTTAGCTTAGCGGAAAGACAGGAGACGGGGGAAGGTTAGCCTGGCTGTGTCCAAAGGTGCCCACCAGCACTTTTAAGGTACGAAGGCCAAGAACAGCCATGTTTTAAAATGCTTTATCTTGAGATCACAAGGTAATTATTTTGTTACCCTAAGAAAACAAGCTGTGTTAACTTGAGATAACACAGAATATCCCATAATCAAGTGAAAACAATAGTTTTTTTGGTTTTGTTATCTCAAGAAAATGAGCTTTGTTGTTCGGAGATAACAAAATGATCAATCAGTAATCACTAGGAAAACAAAGGGTCATGTTATCTCGAGATAATGAGATAATCAACCCATAAACAAGAGGTTGTTTCCTCTCATTACTCAAGATGTTTATTGAGATCAGGAGTGTCATGCCAGCATTGATGCAATCTTGCCAGCTGTCGCAGCTGATGTAGGCTGAAAATCAGATCAAGGACTAATAACTGATCAGAGCATCAGACTGTACTTCAAGCAAGATCTAACGCAGGCAGAAGTTTCATTGTGTCTTTCTCTCTCTGTTAGAAATATTATGTAGATCAGACCGAATCATTTAAGGAGAAGACTGGCTGAAAGAAGGCTGAAGTCAGGTGTGATGAAATGAACAAGACACTCATTTTTCTCCATAATTATCCCATGAACATGAGAAACCGACCTTTACTATCTCATGAAGATAAAATCATTAACTTGTGATATTTAAGGGCATTAAATGAATACTTGGCCGTTCTTGGCTTCCATACCAGAACCTGCTAATGACCATGCTGTGCTTGTTTAATGTTCAAGCAACTTAGCGTGCACAGGATGCGCATCTACGAACGTCCAGACTTCAGCGGCCAGATGCTCGAGTTCAGCGAAGACCTGCCTAATCTGATGGACCGCTGGCGTTACCGTGACGTTCACTCGGCTCATATCCAGGACGGCGTCTGGGTTTTCTATGAGTATCCGAACTACAGGGGACACCAGTACCTGCTGGAGAAGGGCGAGTACAGACGGCACGCAGACTGGGGCGCCCTTCATCCGTCTGTGGGCTCCATTAGACGTGTTTTGGACACATAAACAACATCGCTTCCTGTTTCTCACCTTCCTCCTCTTACTACCCTGAACTTAACTTATCTGCAAATAAAAGTGCACAAACTGCAACAGAGTGGGAATGATTTTATTGCTGTGATAAAACAAATCAGAATGGAGCAAATGTATGTATAAACAAAAGAGAACAAGTTTGTTTTATTTTTGAACATGGGCGTAACAGTATAAATGTACAGGGTACATCCTCTGGAGAGCATTACATTTAATGACAACCTACCCATAAATGTTTATATTTCTTGTTCACACTAGAAACTTGGCCTGCTATTGGAGCTAGATGAAAGATCAGGGAGTCACCAAAAACATTACGATCCACTCTGGGGGAGGTGACTTTACATCTGGTGGCTGGCGAGGACCTGGCAGCAAAAGCCCAGTGATGATTCAAGAGAATTCACCAGCAGGGACCCACGGTATGCCGGCAGCCATTGTTCTTTAGATGACAGTCTGTGTCAGAGGAAAAAACAGCAGAGCAGTCCAACAAATCCAGCAGCCAACTGGTGCACAGACACAACAAAATTAAAAGATACAGTTCACCTGCTGGATTAGTTTGCTGATATTTGAAGCCACTTCTGGCTGCACTTGTTTTGTCTTTTTAGAATGAGTTTATTAGGTAAACTGCAGTGGATTGTTTGACCTCTGACCTTCTGTAAAAGCACTGCAGAGCATCTGGACCAAGCTCCATTTAACAACTGATTAACATTTACAATTAAAGACTTTACAAAAGTCAATATCTATGTAATTTTTAAGTACAAATGGCTTCCTATCTTTTGCTGCAGGTTTATCAGAAAGTTAGAAACCTGTGACCCTAATTATGTATTTAATTACTTTTTTTTAATTATCTAATTAAATTATGTATTTAATTTATTTAATTTATTTATTATTTATTAACATCCATACATGTATACTGTTATTTTTTTATTTATTTTTTTTTTTTTTGCAATATATGTATGTACATCCTACATCTCTTCTTAATCTCTTTTATGTCAACAAAGAATAAAAGTAGAGAGGACGAAAATAAGCAAGAAACATGATAATGATACTCAAAAAATAAAAGCACTAGAGACAAAAAAGGAAGGAGAGAGAGGGACAGAAGAAATTATTAGCTGTATCTTATTGAATCAGAAAAAAAGAGCAGATTTTTTTTTCAATAAAAACTTTTGTAAGAATTCTGAGACAATATTCTTGTGAATTAAAAAAAACAGCAAATAATATTCGTGTCAAGTGAGTGTATTGCTTTTTTTGTAGTCTTCATATCCTTTGTCAAATTATCAATCCTGCAATTTAAAAATATAAGCTGCCCTGCATTTCTTGAAAATATCAAAGGTAAAATAACTCATATAGAAAGTGGTCCACACTAGTGTTTATATTATATTGTTGGAGTATTATTACAGCTACATGAACATGTACATTCATGAGTACAGGAGTCATTAACTGTAAGGGATGCAGGATGTAGGCATAAGAGCCACCTAGTGGTATGAGAGTGTCATTACACAGGCAGAATCTGGACTTTGTATGGAGTCTTATACTGGAAATATGGAAATAGATATAGCATTTAGGGTAAAACAAACAAAGCAATCTCAACAGCATCTTATTAAATCGACTTAAATCAACATTATCTATATCTAACTTGCAAAAATAGATTAATCTCACCCCTAAAAAGTTACCTGATGTTTAGAGCTGTAAAGATGTAATTTGGAGGATGATGAGAATTGTAAGGTCTTAATTTATAAGTATGAGTCATAGATCATTATCGTGGATCAGTATTTCCACCTTTTCTATGAATTTGGTTTCTTTTCCTTCTTCTCTTTACCACTTGTTCACACTAAAACTTGTTACCAAAAAGCAAGTAACGTGACACCACAAAAGATACACACTCGTAGAGCTTCAGGAAGGAACAGAGGGAAAAACATCATAAACACGACCTGCAGACACGTTTGATAAGAAACTATAAGACTCCAGTGTGTAATTTCCTCACACAGGATATGTTGGATCATATCAAGCTTGTCGATCTGCCAGAGCGGATGAATAAAAATCTGTGCTGTGATATGTACACAGTAGTAGACGTGTGACGGCCGAGTAAACAGGAGATGTTGCAAATCAGTAACAGAGCTGCTGAGCTCAGCTGATGTTTGAACTAGAACTTTTATCACCACACAAATCTGTTCTGGCATCTCCCAATGCTGATCGAGCAGTTTCTCAGGACACAAACAATCACTGCACCCTGCAAAAGGGGAAAAAAAAAAACTGAACCTGAACAGGTCAGTCGGTCTGAAGTCACAAAATGGGACTTTGAATAGTAAGAGCCAGCAGTGGGGTTTTACAATGCAAATAAAATGACAGCTGCAAAAATAGGATGATGCAACCGTATTAAGATCCTCCTTTGAGTTGTGAAAAGCATGCTTCCCTTTATGTCAACAGTGCCTGGATATTCTTTAACTTGCATTGAGGTGATTGAAACATTTCTTAGCAGAGTCAGAAGTTATAAAGGTTTGCAGAATTTTAGATGCATAGACAAAAAAGAACATAAAGGAGACATAAATGCTGATTGAATATGTGTTAAGTAGGTGTTGCAGCAGAGAACTGACATCTGAGTTGTGGATTCAAGTTGCACTCGACTTGGACTTCAATACCAATGACTCATGACTTCACATGGACTTGAGCCTTTCGACTTGAAAATACTTGATACCTTCCCTCAAACCCAAAGATTCGGAAGTGTGGTATTGGAAAATGTGTACGACAAATTAATTAATGTTCCTTTATTTCCTGGCTCAAGAAATGTTATTGTTATTACCAGCAAGTCCACACTCAATTCCCCAGATCCGCTTTGCTTGAACCAATCCAACAGCATCCAATCAACTTGCAGGAGAGAACCTTGACGAACTAATGTTACATAACTGAGCAGCAGTTAATGATAATTTTGTTGGGGTGCAAAAACCATGTTATGGTCAACAAAAACAAATTGCAGTACGCAAAACAGACGGAAACACAACGACTTCCAACTTCCCTAATTGAGTCCCCAAGACTGCAGTGTTCTATTACTGTATGTTGTCTCACATTTTCAAGAACCATCAGTCCTCAAAGGGGCTCTGTATGAATGCCTCAATGCTGCCCTATGAATACACTGAATACCAGATTTAATACATAATTATGTGGCATGCTTGGTGATCTCTCTGCAGTAAATGTTAATGAAGTGGAGAGAGATCAAAGTGGAATTAAAAGTGGAGAAACTGCTCTGCCACCCACTGAGATGAGTGGACTTTGTAGCAGTCATGTGTGATGCTGGATTAAATCTATCAAACATGCAGCAGCTACAAAACTGCCTGTGTGTCTCTGGTGGCTCGTGATGACTTGGTAAAGGAGAGGAAGTACAGTATTTCTACACCGCAATGAAAGCATTCTGACTGATGTCACGCATAGTTACACAACAAAAACAACTTCAAGTCTATTATGAACTGATGAAACATAGATGGATAATGCAGCTTCTTTACTTCACTTTACATTAAGTATAAAAAGTAAGTCTTATATAGGGCTGCCACTAAATCTGTATGGTATATTCTATTCATCCAACCATTTTCAACTGCTTATCCAGCAGGCTGAGCAAAGCACCCCAGATGTCCTTCTCCCCAGCAACGCTTTCCAGCTCCTCCTGGGGGACCCCAAGGTGTTCGCAGGCCAGATGAAATATGTAATCCCTCCAGCATGTTCTGGGTCTGCCCCGGGGCCTCCTACCAGTGGGACGTGCCCAGAACATCTCCAACAGGAGGTTCCCAGGAGGCATCCTGATCAGATGCCTGTACCTCCTCACCTGACCTCTTTCGACACAAAGGAGCAGCTGCTCTACTCCGCGCTCCCTCCAGATGTCCGAGCTCCTTACCCTATCTCTAAGGCTGAGCTCAGCCACCCCATGGAGGAAACTCATTTTGGCTGCTTGTATCTGGAATATCATTCTTTTGGTCACTACCCAGAGCTCATGACCACAGGTGAGGGCTGGGACATAGATGGAGCAGTAAACCAAAAGCTTTGCCTTCTGGCTCAGCTTTCTCTTCACCACAACAGTCCAGCAGAGCACCCGCATCACTGCAGACGCTGCACCAAACCATGATCCGTCTCACACTTCATTCTACCCTCGCTCATGAACAAGACCCTGAGATGCTTGAACTCCCTTGCTTGAGGCAGCAACTCTCTCCCAACCTGGAGGGGACAATCCACCGGTTTCCGACAGAGAACCATGGCCTCAGATTTGGAGGTGCTGACTCTCATCCCAACCGCTTCACACTCGGCTGCAAACCGCCCCAGTGCGTGCTGGAGGTCACGGTGTGATGAAGCCAACAGAACCACATCATCTGCAAAAAACAGAGATGCAATTCTAAGGTTACCAAACTGGACCCCTTCCTCCCCCTGGCTCCTGTCCATGAATATCACAAACAGACTCAGGGACAAGGGACAACCCTGGCGGAAGGTATGGTATGTTCTTGGACACCATCTCGAAACCATGCCATTTATTTAGCCCTGCGATAGTCTAGATCTGCCTAGGCTGTACCCTACCTCTCGCCCTATGTCAGCCGGGATAGTCTCGAGCCCCAACTGGATAAGCGGTTACAGAAGATGAATGAATGAATGCCATTTATTTATTGCTATTTTTAAGATTATTGTATTTGTTCATATACATTTCAAACTGGGATTTGATTTATTTCATTTTATTTTATTTTATTTTATTTTTACTTACTGATTTAATGGAATGGCGGTGCTGGCCCTTTAAGAGAGCTGTGGAACCATGAATGAAACGCAGCCATTCATAAAAAACACAAGGGACGGACGTCAGCGCAGTCTTGAAGATGATTGGCTGGCCCTTTGACTGACTTTGTCCTCCAGCCAATGGCAGGGCAGCACAGGGCTCGGCTGTGGATCCAGCCATCAGAGCTCTTCATTGAGAAAAATCCACAGCCGAGTTTTAATCCGAGGAGCTGCAGGGGATGTAGGGGAGGAAATCTGCGGTTATTTTTCACACTGACAAGAAACTTCACTTCCCAGGTGAGTCCTGCATTGTTATTACATCACTTTTTACAAACAGAGTTCACGCGTGGGCTTGTTTTTGCCTTGTTTAGTTACATAAACCGCATCGTCGCGGTTTGTTGCTGGCTGTGAGGGAGCAGGTATGGGTTCGGAGGCGAACGCCATTTTCTAAAAATCAAAGGCAACATTGCGTCCATTTCCCCGCATCTGTCAGCCGTGCAGCGCGGTATATCCGTCTGCAGCAGCTGTCTGTACGGCCTGCTAGCATCGTGGATCTTAGCACAGAGGTGCTCTGTGACAAATTTCTCAATGGTGAGCTGGTGTGCCCCCCTCCTCCTCCTTCCTTCTCCTCCTGCCAGGATCAAGTTTCACTTCATTGAGAAAAACAAGGAGGCGCTTTCTCCCGTGCGTCACGCCAAACTCCATTCACAAATCTTTGATTTTTGTTTTTGTGCTGCTTACAGTCAACCTAACGGGTCGTAAACACCACGAGTAAGAGTCATATGACTTCATTTAGTTTGCGTCATTACAGCAGATCAACCAAACTTTAATTACAATTTTTTGTTGGTTATTTAGAGGATATTCTTCCAACAAAATCAGTAGTAGGGAGAGGGTGTTGTTTACTTACGGAAACCACTGCTTTCATCAAAGGAATGTGACTTCCGTGTGCTGTGATACCATCCAACAATTATGAGATAAAGTTGAGACTTTTCATCTTATTCTGTAGCTTGAGTTTAGTCTGATTAACTTCTTGAAGATGGGCTTGGATTGTTTTTAAGCCTACAAAGACATAACAGTTGAAATCTTGCTGGACCAGACTCAAAAGACTAAACTAGTGTTTTTAAGATTATAACCCATCTCACTGTCACCTGTGTGAATGGGAAGCTTGTTACTGTCTGATGTTATAACAACAAGTACAAATCTGAAACACTATTGAAGTTTAAAGTTACAGTATAATATCAACTTTATAGCTTTACAACTCCTTCTTTTCTTTCTTTGTCTTCCTCATCATCATCATCATCATCATCATCATGTGTTGACGCCTGAGCCAGCTCATTCACTCAAGCATAGGTGCAGAGCTCAGGGGGACACAAGGGACACATCCCCGTCAATTGAAAGTAGCCAAGGACTTATATTTTGATGAATTTAAAGACATTTCCACCATAAATTGCTGCAGACAAATGTCTGCATAGATATCCACCAAAATGAGGAAATGAAGTGTTTGACGCTCGAAATTTCCTAGGGGAGGACTCCAAACTCTCCATGTTTTTCATGTGTCACCTCCGGTGTTGAAACCAAACCTACTCCCTTACACTCACTAAAACTGTGAGTTGTGCTTGAAAGCTCAGAAAAAAACTGGTACCTTCTGAGTTGAGATTATTTCGTCACACACAACAACGATTTTATTCTTAAACATCAGTTTTCTGTTTTATATGACTGACATATACATCATCATCCCCCTCCAGTACAACCAGATTAAGTCCAGCTGTGTTCTGGATACTCCCTTAATTGTGGAACTGTTCCTTTAACAGGGTGTCAGCAGGTCCTTAACAACGCTTAAAGGTCCAGTGTGTAGGATTTAGGGGCATCTATTAGCAGAAATGAAATATAATATATATTTTTAGCTACATATAGAGTGGGTCCTCTTCCACCGCGTCTGCCATGTTGTTCCTACAGTAGCCCAGAACAGACAAACCAAACACTGGCTCTGAACAGAGCCATTCATGTTTTTGTGTTGGCCACTGTAGTTCTCCTAAACCAGGGGTCGACAAAACATATTTGAGCCTCATAATAATTTTCCTAATCATCTCCTCAGAGCCTTGTAAGTTGAATTCGGCCTATCAACATCGCCAACAGATCGTAATAGGCATTTGTTAACATGTTTTAGCACAAGGTGGCTATTCTGCAGTGGGCTATTTTTGATTATTTGGTACTTTGACTTTGCAGCGTTGCTGAGGAAAGCAAACATATTTGTCCACACACTATTAAATTCTCTGTTTTCCCCTGATACTTTTCCCTTTTTGGATTTGGAATCCACAGCTAGCCTAGCTAGGAAGACTCAAGACTACTGTAGACATGGCTAGTGATGTTTTTTCGGGGGGAAAAGGTGCCAGGCCAGCGACGTATGATGTATGAGCTACTCATTTTTACAGAATTAAAGAATCACTTTGGGCCCACAACAATAAATGAAAATGAAAATGATAAAAATGAAAATAATGGTTATTCATTTCCACATAATTTTCTGCCAAAACTTCAGGGAGCAACTGGAGAGGGGCTAAAGAGCTGCATGTGGTTGCCTACACCTGTCCTTGGCACACGGGAAAAGTTTCAGTTAATTGCAACCTCAACCCCGACCTCACCGTAGTTGCCACTAAATTCTACACACTCTGAAATTCAATTTTATAAACCTTAAGCTTCAAAAGTCATTGTTCTTAAGTTTGAATTTGTAAAGTCTTAATTGCCTGAAATATTCAATCTAATTTTGTTTATCAATCTTTCAGTTTCTTTTTGGTCAAAATGAGTTATGGTCTGATGTATGAAACAAGTAGGTGTGTGTGATAAACCAGTATTGATGATAACTGTGATATTCAGAATTGAAAATAAGAATAAAAGCACCTTTACACTGCACTTACCTTGAAAAAGAAAGATACTTTGTCCAATAATCTTTAAGTCTTAAATTTTTACTTTAAAAAGTATCTGATACCTGCAGACACCTTTTTTATTTATCTTCTAATAAGACAATCTGTCACATCCACTTATTTCACTTATAAAATGCCTGTAGTATCATTTTGTTAACATTAAAACAAAGATTTACTCCATGATTAGTGATACCAGTCTGATGAAGTACGCAGTAAAGTCTCCACAGTGCAGCCACACAAGAGGAAAATGAGAGACGTCACAGTTTATTAGATTATAAGGCTGCTTTCTGTTTATCTCCTCAGAACTAGCATCACTTATGCAAACATGTTTAAAGGGACACGGCTCGTATTTATGATTTAACGTACAGGAGGTTGCATAACACTGTCACTGACGACAAGGCTTTTATAGCCACTGTAAACCCTGCTGTGATGTCATGGAGGTTAGAACAGCACAGAGATACATGGAAGAGGTGATAGTGATATGGATGGAGTACTATTGGTGAAGATTAATATGATAGGTAGGCTAATGTGTTTTCTAATCTGTCCTTCCAGGGTGAAGACGCCTGCAACATGGACGGCTTTTATGACCAGCAGGTCCCTTTCGCAGTCCCCGAGAAGGTGAGTTCATCATCCCGTGCAAGTTGCCGATCAACCACTGATTACATTTTCAATTTGTGTTCACTGAAGTTTTTTAAACTTTTAGAAATGTGATGCCGAGGGAGCAGAGAGATGTCTCAGCGAGCGGAAAAGGAAGTTCATGGACACAGAGCTGGCTCAGGACACAGAAGGTAGACTCATCATGTCCACATGTGAAAGTGTTTACTGTGTCAGCGTTTACTGGGCATCAGAGGGAGTGACATGTTTGTCTGTGAGAGGTTCGGAAAGTAACATGGTAGCTCTGTAAAAGTAATATTGACAACTAACATTACTAGTATTTTAATACAGTTTCATAACTGTGTTGCAGAACTCTTTCAAGATCTGATCCAGCTTCAGGAAATCTGGATCGCAGAAGGTGAGACCTGCATGCATCACGAAACAAAATTCTATCTATCTAACTGTATCTGTGGGATTGAGTTGATGCACAGTATACAGAAATTCAGTGATGAGAGGAGTCCTTTAACATCCCGTTTTTATCCCTCTGACAGCTCAGGTTCCTGATGACGAGCAGTTTGTCCCAGATTTCCAGTCCAATAACTGTGAGTAGTTGCTTCTCCTCTAATATTTATAGAGAGCGCTTGGAGTGGTACGTCAGGGAGCGGATATTTTGTAGAATAACACACATGCTTTATTTATGTCTAGACATCTGAGTGACATCTGGAAATAGTCCTCAAGAAATGCACTATGTACACCTGTTTCAGTGAGTCTTACATAGAAACCTACGTGCTCGAGACTATGAGTCACAGATGGTGCTGACAATAACAAGAATGGCAGCTTTATGTCAAGTACAGTCCCAGTACTACAGAAATATTCCATACTCCAAATAAATTGCGGCCAGTCCCTAAATTTGGAGAAGCAGACAGGAGTACTGCCATGGAAGGCAAACAATGTGCTGCTGTGGACAGGGGGCAACATTAAACATATTTTAGCCAACAAAAAAATCTGTCAATTTAAGTGTAGCTATATGTAGATTATTTTCACTTTAATCATTTCACAGCTTCAATTTGTCAATACCACCAGACTCCATTGACAAAAACACTCATTTAAGCTTGCTGAACACAGGAGCTCCTTGTCTCCCACTGCCTCAATCAGCTATGTTTGTTTGTGTTGTTGTGTGATTTTGGCATTTTAAAGAGTTAGTTCAGATTCACCAAAGCCACACAATAACACAAGCAAACTAACCAGTCAAGGAAGTGGCAAAGCAGAAGCTCCCCTTTTCATCAAACTAAAATTACTATTTTTGCCAATGGAGTTTGGTGGTTTTGACAAGAGCAGAGTTGGGGAACTGAAACTGTTAACAGATTCCCTGTCAGATAGAACTGACTGACGGAAAATTCGAGTGGTGAAAATATTCTAAATATAGCGTAAACCTAGACTGGTATTGTGTTTTTTGTTGTTTTTTTTTTAGGTGGGACTTTTTTAAGGTGGCCAAAATGTGTTTTGCTGCTGACCCCATCCACTGCAGTGCATTGCTTAGCTTCCATGTTGGTACTCCTGTCTGCTTCTCCAAACTGGGGGCGTGACGACTGCCTTTTACTGTAGATAGTAACTGGCTATGGATAAGTACCTCATACAACCCCACTTCAAAAAACCTGAACTATCCCTTTAAGTATCACTCCTCATGCAGAACAGCCATTTTGAGAGCGATTTTCTGTTTTGTTGGATTAAGATTTCTGATTCATAAACAGTAATTGAGCATTGAGCAGTATTTTGATGCTGAACATATGTTTTAATCACATAATTTGAAAGTACAAGTACCTCAGACTTCTACATTACTGAGGCTTTGTACAGTTTTTCCGACAGTCTGTGTGAATGAGTACAATCCATGTACTCTCCAGGGCCAGTGGTGTAAATATGTCTGTGTTTACTCTCTTCAAGTTGTCTGGTATTACAGTATATGACCTTCACACAGGCGGTGGTTCTCTGCCAATTAAATGATGGTAGTCAATGGTGCAGGAAATAGAGGGGGGGCTATAAAATGATTTCCAGACACTGTACCTGTACCTTAAAAAATGATGTCACAGATAAGACCTGGGGAAATGGTACATTTCGTGCTGCTGCCAAACACGTGCTGCATGAATTTATTGCTGTTTGATAGCTGCCTAAACTCAGTGACTCTGGGTGCTGACAATAAATGTGGTGGTGATTGCGCTGTGGATGGAAACAGCGCTTCAGAGTCCAGGAAGGCTGAGATCAGATAGGAGGATTTCTTTCTTCTGCTCAAACACAAATCTCACACGTAAGCTGCAGCACTGGAAACCAGAAATCATTGTTTAACCTTTTGTTTTACCGTCACATCTCTGAATGTAAGACACAGTAGATATTGTATATGATATATTGTGACAAAAATGCCCCGAGTGGTCAGATTGCAGCCTGTTTCACGGCTGCCGGCTGCAGCGTTCTTGCTCAACACTGGACCCGTTTCAAAAAAGTATATTCCCATTAGTCACCTAGACACAAAAACTCAGGAAAAAATATCAAAGTTTCCTTAATAACTAAATATATAATGTTTAATACTATCTTAAAATTCAAATAAAACATATGGATAAAGTCAGGAACAAAAGAACAAAATGATTATTATTCATGAGTGTGTTTGTGTTCATGTGTGTGTGTTTGCAGTGATGTTTCATGGACCACCTGTCAGCAAAGTGAAGAGAGAGCCCAGTCCGTCTAAAGACCTGTCTCCCTGCAGAACGCCTCACCCTGACATGTGCCTTTATAGTTACAGGTATGAAATCAATGTTTTACATCAGTGTATCTTATGATGAAATGTGATCTCCAGGAACTTGACATCTCCTCTTCTCTCCTCAGTGCCTGTGACAACAAGCCAGCTGGACTCAAAGATCTGACTCCAGCCTCCACACCAGCACAGTGTGGCTCCACCCACCCTGCTGGACTTCCACCTGTACAGAGGCAGCTACAACCTTCTGCCCCGCAGCTGACCAGCAATTGCCCTCCAAGCCACGTTCCTGCCCTGAGCCCCTCCCACCACCACCACCACCTCCCACAGCTCAACCAAAGCCAGCAGTTTGCTCTGCCACGTCCCCCCGTCAGCTGCCCCACTGCGTCTTTCAGCACAGAGCAAAGGTCAGACACGATTAAAACTTTTATATGATTTATGTTGGAAACAAAGTTCAAACCCTCAAACCTCCTCCTGTGTTCTTCCACACTGCAGGTTTCAGCGGCAGCTGTCAGAGCCCTGCTTGTCTTTCCTCCCTCCGGAGAAAACCGTGAACTCACAGTACCAATCTGCGAGTCGTGATGGTCGACCGATGTATCAGCGCCACCTTTCAGAGCCTCTAGTTCCCCACGGCCCCCGAGTTTTCAAACAGGAGCTGGTGGATCCACGATATACTGAGCCAGGGCCACCCACTCCAAGTCTGGCCCAGCCCCAGACTGCCTTCAACCATGTCACAATCAAACAAGAACCAAGAGACTTTGGCTTTGACTCAGGTGAGTGTGTCGTCTGCTACACCTACTTACAGTTGCTTCATTTTGAATGTACAAAAAGACATAATTAAATGGTGCATAATTTTAGTTGAAAGCATTTAGAGACCAGAAAGCTTGCTTTGTGTCTTCCAGACGTTCAAACCTGCCAGTCGACGTTTGGGAAGTCTTCAGTCATGTACCAGAATAACAGCGTTGGTGAGTTTATGTGTTTGTCTTTGCTTTGATGTTCTCAGCAGAACAAATGTTAACTCTAATAATATTTAATTTTTTTGCCCCACAGCGTTTGGTCATGACAGAGAGCCACATTTGTACTATGACGACACTTGTGTTGTACCAGAAAGACTGGAGGGTAAGACAGGATTTGAACTCTAATTACTGCTGCTGATATTTAGAATGAATTCTGACAATAGTCATGCCCAAAATGAGTACAAGGCGTCCTCATTGTATCCTATTTGACTCTGTCAACAGCCAAAGTGAAGCAGGAGGGTTTGCCGTACCAGCGCCGCGGCTCCTTGCAGCTCTGGCAGTTCTTGCTCACACTGCTGGAAAACCCGGCCAACGGACACCTGATAGTCTGGACGGGACGCAACATGGAGTTTAAACTAATTGACCCTGAAGAGGTCAGTCGTCGCACAACCCCAGGGCTGTTTTAAAAGGCTTTTAAGGATGAAAATGAACCTAAAGTTGACTGGTTTGGTAAATGAAAAATTAAATTATCTTTGTGTTCAGGTGGCTCGGCTCTGGGGGCTTCAGAAGAATCGGCCGGCCATGAACTACGACAAGCTGAGCCGCTCACTGAGGTACTACTACGAGAAGGGCATCATGCAGAAGGTAAAGGCACGTTTCACCTCTCTCCTCCAGTGCTCTTAAAGCCCAGACACACCAAACCGACGAAGGCCTCAAGTTGCCTGTGCCTCTTCCAGAAAGTTGCATCTGAACTCACCGCAAAGACTACAGCCGACAGCCAACTAGCATGTACGTTCTGCTCCTGCGTGAGAGGAAATAACTCTCGATAACAGCAGGTGGTGGTAGTCTGTATTTGTCATTCAGAAAGGGAAACCAAAAGACCAACAGGGCGGATTCAAGATGCTCGTTAGCCAGTTAGCACATTAACAACACAATCAGATGTTGAAAGAACAAATGATATTTACTGTGTGCTAATGAACATAACACAAACAATTAAGAACCATTTCTGCTGAAGTGCTCAATGGCCAAAAATAAAAAAGAATCCCACCTAATATAACAAGTTTGTTTTGATCTCAAGCCCTCTTGACTTTAGTCATTTGTTTATTTTCCTCACTTCGGTTTCTCCTCTTGTGAGCTGAGGCGAACTGCCAGTCAGAGTGATGTCATTCACCAATGGGCTCCACTGTCCCTGACAACCATTAACAGGCTGAACAGGCTAAAAAAAAAAAAGTCGACAAGGGCCGACAAGAGCCAATGGTGCAAGACAGACCACAAACACTAAGGCGACAGATGCTTACTGATTGCATTGACCGATGGCCGACCATCAGCTTGGTGTGTCAGGGTCTTTGTATGTGCTTACTGGATAAAATCTGAGTTCATGTAACCAAAATCACAAAACTATTGAAATTTGCATTGAATTAATCACTTTAAATTCTCAACAAACATCCTTAATTTCTCTCACCCCTGATTGGCCCATCCTTCAGGTGGCTGGGGAAAGGTACGTCTACAAGTTTGTGTGCAACCCCGAGGCGCTCTTCTCCATGGCTTTCCCAGACAACCAGAGGCCGAGTCTGAAGGCCGACCCGGACGCCATCCCTCCCCCCAGCGAGGAGGACGGCCTCCCCCTGCCCAGCTATGAGGAGGAGGGTTCGTACCTGGCTGAAGGCGGGGAGCAGTGCGTCCAGGGACTGGCTTTCCCCGACAGCTACCCATACTAGACTCCACAGCCTGGCAGCTGGAGGAAACGGGAGGTATTTCACAGGTGGAGCCTGACTTACTGAGCAGTGTTTGAAATAATCACCACGTATACCCACATTATGTATGTATGTCACAGAAATTATGACTTTACGAAAGAAGTTTTTATTGAAACGAAACGTCTCTTTTGGCAAATGTTTTGGTTTCAGCTTGAAGCTGAAAATCAGAGATGCAAAAATGCAATCCTTTGTCTAAAACTATTGTAACTCTGATTTGGTTTAGTTGTTATAATGGGTTAGAGCCAAAAACAGAAACGTTTGGAGATTTCAAGAATTAACTTGTAATAGTTTTTCAAAAATTTGAAGAAATAGTTGTAATATTTCAAGATGAAGTTGTGACATGAAAAACGTCATAATATTATGGGGAGAAGTCAGTAATTTTATGCAAAAATGTTATAATGTGATTGTCATGACAATAGTCAAGAAAATAGTCTTATAGTTAAAGTAATATTGAAGAATAAAGTTTTAAAAGTCTTTCAAATTAAGTTGTAATTTGAAAGACTAGCTAACAAACTATTACATTATTATTATTTTATTATTTTGTAAATTTACAATTAAACATTTTCTGATAAGAATTGCAACTGTATTCTCAAAATGTTACATTTTAAACTTTTGCTCATAACATTAGGACGTTTTTCTCAGTATTTATATTCCCCCCGTCACACTGGCCCTACAGCCTGTTTGGTTGTAGTTCTGTAGCATGGTTGTCGCTGTAGTCCTTGCGTACGTGAACTCTGGGATCTGTATTTCAACCAAAAAGCATCTCAAAACCATGAGCGCTCCTTTATTAATTTACTTCTAATTTTATATTTTTGGGGGGTAAACCTTATACTGCTTGAAAGGGACACACGTGTATTTTCCAGATGTTGTAGTCCTCCTATAAACATGTATATTGAAATGTCTTTTGTGTACTTTTTCTTGTTTTCAAAGCTAATATTTTTGGCATTATATGGACTTGTAAGTTTTTCCTAAACTGTTTTTTGACAAAGGTACTGCTACTATTTTTGATTCTGTAATACTGCCACTATGATGCTAATAATAATAATAATTATAAGCATGGACTTTCTTACAAACGGCTTATTGTACTGAGATAGTTTTCTGCATTTTGTATAGTTGATTTGCTTCAATGTGTAGAAAAGGTGTATAATTATATATGAATATATTTTTGCTAAAGGCTGCGTTTGCTTGAAGTCGTACTATGAGCTGCAGAGTTTAGCCTGCTAACGTATTGCATCAGTTTCAGCCTCTCCAAGGTGCATGACTTACACACTTTGAGTCCTGCAGATAGAAATTGTTGTGATGGTATATTTTGCTATATGATGATCACATGGTTTGAGTGGAGGCTGGAGAGAGATACTGACACTGGTGTGACGTCTGCCTTCAGATACTGTATGTGTGCCTTCTGTTGATCTTTACTGATCCAATAAACTATTTTACTCTTTTCTTTCGCCTCATGGTGAGATCATTTAAAGGCTTTTCCAAGCTCTGTCTCCAGTGAAGGAGCAGCAGCGTCCTCTGCTGTTTTTAAAGTGAAAAGATACAGCACCTGGTATTCCCAGGCAGTCTCCATCTAAGTACTATTTAAGTTCCCATGTAGAAGGGGTGGTGGGGCCTTTTGCATGCCCAGGGGCCCACTGTCTTGTAATCCGCCCATGCCTTTAGACATATTATAATATCAGGTAGTGTTAAAATTTTACATGTAGATGGTTTCAAAACAAGACAAAGCATTTTACTAAGATAAAGAAAAGTCCAATATATACACAGTGTCACCTCCTTGAGACTGTTACACTGTAAAATCTGATATTAAAGGATTTATTATCACTGATGCATCACTATGTTAACAGCATTTTTATGTTGTGGCTGAAACTACTTTTAATTCCATTGGTATATACTGATATGCTGATGCTCCTGAGCAGGTAAACGTACACAGTTGTTCATAATGGACATCTTTAAAGGGCCAGTCTGTATAAATGCTGTTGCTTATAGCTGTACCTCTCTGAATACACCCCATCTCACAAATTTAACAGATCCAGGTCTGGTTTGAACTTGGGTGGGAACAGGTGCTGTCAGGGTTTCACTTCTCTTTACAAACAGCAGAGGACGCTGCTGCTTCTTCACTGGAGGAAAAAAGATGGCAGATAATTTATTCACCAATAAACAGAGATGAGTAGAAATAGAAAAAAAAAATACTTACACAATTTAAAACAGCATAGTTCAGTCCATGAGGATTTTTATTTTCAGGTGTAAAGTTACTTCAGTATTTCCATTTTATGTGACTGTATACTTCTACCCACACCACATTTCAGAGGGAAATGTATAGTTGTCGTCGACTTCATTTAGACGTATCTGACAGCTGTAGTTACTAGTTAATTTATAGATTAAGATTTTAAACCCAGTGTATAAAATATGATGCATTTTTAGTTCTTTGTGCATGTGATCAAATAAAACAACAGAGAGAAAAAATATAATAACATAAGCAAAATGTAAAGGTGGGATGATGGAAAAAATCCTTGAGGGCTTGTAAAAGGATACTGCCTTACGCTTAAATCAAAGAAAGCTGTGTATGTTAACCACTACTTTAGAAACAAAATTATTTTTAATATATCTTTAAAAAAACATCCAATCAAGTAATATTATTGATAATAAAGATAAGGGAAAAAAACGTAATAGAGAGATGGGGGAAAAAAGAAAGAATATAATTTCCAAACAGGTGGTAGGCTACTAGGGATTTTTTTTAAAAAAAAAAGACAGGGGAAGAAAAAGAAGGAAAAAATCTAGAGAAAAACTACTAGATAGATAAAAATAAATAAATAAAAATAAAAAAGAATACAACTTGCAAACTTCATTTAGGCCTATCTGAAAAAGACACATAGACTAAACTACAGATTATTATTATTACTATTATTATTACCATCATCATCAATAATAATAATAATAAGAAGAAGAAGAAGAACAATGATTAAAAATAATTTTTAAAAGATATGATTTCCAAACAAGTAATACCAGAGATTTAATAATATGGGAGGGAAAAAATAAAATATAATTTCTACTAAATACTAGTGATTAAAAAAATATGATTTCCAAGCATGTAATACTAGACATTAAAAACATTAAGGAAAAAATAAAATACAATATAATTTCCAAACAAGAAATACTAGAGATAAAAAGGAAGAAGAAAAATCAAGAAAAAGAAAACAAGGATCGCAATTATTTACATTTATAATATACATGATATGTACACTGTTTCATAACTCATTAACACAGTACTGTGCACCTCTCAGAAAACTTGCTCAAGATCTTGTTATTTATAATGGAGTATTTTACTCAAATAAACAATCTGAATACTTTTTAAATGAATACTTTTTGATGAAGGCACCCATGTTTTTGCAATGACGCCACACAGCGGGCGACACCCAGACACCTCCTTCTTCCTGTGCTGATGGCTGAGCGCGGCTTACGACGAACTGACAACAACCTGAGCGGATACCTGGCGCTGATGTCGGCTCTTTGTGAGGCTGCTTCAGAAATACGTCTGCAGGACGAGATGTAAAGGGAGATAAACTGGAGGGGAATGGAAGCACGTGTAGTTTGTTGTGAGTTATGAGGTCAGTCAGGGACACAAACAAACACGCGGTCAGTTGTTAGCTAGCTTACAGCTAAGCTAGCAGCTAAGCTAGCAGCTGTACAGATGATACATTAACTGTTTGGGGGTAAATAAACAAACGACCCGGCGGTAAATGCACCTGAATGAAACGAGGCGAAAATTAGACATTACTGTGAGAATTAACAAAACGTTTTAAATCGATTTAATTACAGTTTTCCTGCTGCTGTTGTCAGAGTAAATCATCTGCACCTGTGGATGAGCAGTTAGCTTCAGACTCTGAACATCAGGAGGAAAGCAAGATGGCGGCCGATAGACAGGAAGCCAGCAGCTATAGTTACTGTACAGACGTCATACGTGGTTCTTTTTTGTATCGTTTGTGTCGATAAATATGAATACTTTGAGTAATTAATGTGCGCATTAGATATGTTCAGCTGTAGTTTAATAAGTTATGGCTCAGTTTTAATTTACATACATGATGAGCCTGTTTCTGTCATAGCCACACTTTACCACCTGCTGGAAATACTGGCACCATGCTCATGATAAGCTGGCAGATGTATCCTAGCAATATATCAGGTTACTCAGTGATGTAAAAGATTTTTGGATACACTAATTAACTCATTATGTGATCCTCATGTCTTCACTGTGAGACCCTGATGCCATCATAATGAGATCCTGACTTTTTTTGGTTTGTCCCCATAATGGCATGATTATGACGCCAGATTGCTTTGAATGTGTTCAACAGGGTTCAACTTGAAACTAATGCAACTCAAAATTCTGATGACTACAACATATAAGCTGTTTAATCAGTGTGATTTAAGGAATTACTTTGTCTTTGTCGTTTCCCACAGGAAAGACACAAGGTGTTGGTGGAGGAGCAGCAGACTGGAAAGAGAAGAGGACTTCAAGGTGAGGAGAGGTGGACCGGAAAAACACAACCATTTCTACACAGCTGCAAACTGCAACAGTCAAATGACATGATTTTTAAATTTGAATGACTGGGTGTCTCTTTTTTTTGCATCTCTGTGCTTCAGAAAAGTAGCAGGTGGAGAACCACAGGGACACAGGCAGAAGCAGCTCAGTCGCCTCTGGGACAAAGTAGAAGAGAAGCAGAGGATGCCGGACAAACTCAGAGTAAGCAGAATATTCTCCTGATCCTTTTTTTTTTAAAAAGATATTTATGTGGCATTTCAGCTTTTGAGTGATAGTTGATGGTGGTATGTGTCAAAACCACTTGACTACTTGGACATACATGTTTTAATTTTGATTTTATTTTCTTATTTGTCACCTTTGTTACCAAATGAATGGACTGATAGACAGTGAAGGTCCCATTTAATTATTGTGAGTCATTTTGTCCCTTAAAGTACCTCAGATGTGATAAATCTAAGTTGCTTTTAACTCCTTGTCACCATCATACCAGGCTCACTGTGATTACATGATCTGATTGTCAAAGTGTGACCCAGTATACATCTGTGTTTTGACCTATCTTGCATGAAAACTGATACAAAAAGTCTGTCTAAAAATGGCAAACCAGGATCTATTGTTGGAGCAGGAGAGACTTTATGTATTTTAGAAATGTTGGTGTAAATGTATCTGTTTTCTGTCCAGACTGCTCGATGAACAAAGAGACTAAAAGGGCCTGAGAGTGATGAGTTGGAGCACATGGAACAAACATTTGGTAACTATCAAATCAACTAGTAGTTGTTGTAGCACTAGTTTTTGTAGTTGTAGAATTAGTAGTAGTTGGAGTCATTGTAGTCATAGAAGTAATTGTTGTAGCAGTAGAAGTTGTTATTTTAGTTGTAGAAATATTAGTTGATATGATAGTAGATATTAAAGTTCTAGTGGTAATCATGAAAAAGTATAGTATGCCATAAAAATGTGAAAATAAATGTCATAGTATAAGTCATATAGTTTGACATAAAAATTGAAAAAATTAGTATGCCATAAAAATACTGTGAGCAATAGATTAATAAATGTCAAAGACTAATAAAAAAAGTCATAATATATTATGTCAGTAAAAGTGTACAAATAAGTCATAGTATGTCATACAAAAATAAAATAAAAAGTAATTGAAAAGTGGAAATAGTATAATATGCTATAAAATGTTAGAAGAAATAAATGTCAAGTCAAAAAGTCATAATATGGTATGTCAAAAAAATCATAAAAAAACAACATAATACAAGTATGTCATAAAAAAGTTTATTAAAAAAAAAGTCATAGTATACTATGTCATAGTATAGTATGTAAAAATCATAAAAAGTCACAGTTAAGTATGTCATAGAAAAGTTAAAAAAAAAAAAAGTATAGTATGTCATAAAAATGTTATAAGAAATAAGTGTTGTGGTATAGTATGTAAAAGAAAATCATTTAAAAAAGTCATAGTAAAGCATGTTATAGAAAAGTTATGGAAAAAAACCATAGTCTAGTATGCCATAATAAATCATAATAGCATAAAAAGTCCAAAAAAATAGTACATTAAATTAGTCATAGTAAATTAAAAAAAATCATACAAAGTCACAGGAGAGTATATCACAAAAAGGGAAAAAAAAGTCATAGTATAATATGCCATAAAAAAGTAAAAAATTAAAAATGATTTTATGGTATGTCTTTAAAAAAATCATGGTATAGTATGTCAAAAGTGACAGATTAGAAAAACTAAAAAAAAAAATAGTATTTCATAAATTTAAAAAAAAGATAAATCTTAAAGTAATATTTAATTAAAAATATAGTTTTAAAAATGATAGTATATCATAATGAAATTTAATTTTTGTCATAGTATAGTACCTCATAAGAAAATGGCATGCATAATAGCTGTTATATGTCATAGTTTTATTAGTTGTAGTTTGTAGACATGTATGTGAAGCAAATTCTTATACTGTCCCTCCTTTTCCTCTCCAGACTGAAGCTCAAGAAGACCCAGCATCAGAAGTCGATGTCTTCTTCTACTGTTCTGTGTGTCTCCTATACTCATGTTTAAAGCGCTTTTTCATTAATTATAAATAAATATATAAAACTCACTGTTCCATAATCCCTTGTTTTTATCTTTTTGAAACACCGGGAGGAGACACACATCTCAACTCCCTTTTCCACCTCCACAGTGGAGCTCTGGACACAGTGCCCTCACAACGGTGAGAACCGAACCCAGCTCTGGCGCCTTCCAAACC
Source organism: Epinephelus fuscoguttatus (assembly GCF_011397635.1). NCBI lineage: Eukaryota > Metazoa > Chordata > Actinopteri > Perciformes > Serranidae > Epinephelus > Epinephelus fuscoguttatus. Next base: position 15,530,753 of record NC_064775.1, read on the forward strand.
GGGAACTGACAGACCACGCCACCATGCCACGCACACTTGGAACTGTTCTCTTCGTGTATTTGTCTTCTTCATTTTGGGAATGATGTCTCAAAATTCACTGCACCAAATGAGGATTGAACTCTTGAACCTTTGGTTTGCAGACCCACCTTTTATCACCGTGAGCTGTTTGATCTGACACTGTAGCTGTTTCATAGAACTTTTGGTTTCTTCACTTTGGGTGTAGGACTTCAAAATCCACTGCACCATGTAAGAATTGAACCCACAGCCTCCAGTCTGCAAACCAGTGACTTATCACACTGAGCTATCTGATCGGACACTTCACATGTGTTTCTTTGAACTTTTGACTTCTTCACTTTGGGTGTTACAACTTCAAAGTTCACTAATAAGAGTTGAACCCTTGCTCTTCACTCTCAGGAACATCCTTGTATCAGCCTGAGCTATCTTTACCAACATGTCATTATTGTGTCTTGGCGTACTTGTCTCCTTCTCTTTGGGTGTGTGACCTCAAAAGTCATTGCAATACAAGGCTTGAACTCTCAACCACAAGTTACCAGAGGAGTTGTCTTTTACTCTGAGCTATTTGTCCAGAGATGTTTTGCCATTGTTTCATAGAGCCTTTGGATCTTCATGTTGTGTGTTGGACTTCAAAAGTCATTGACTTGCTTAAGGCTTGAGCTCATGTCCTCAAGATATCTGACTAGAGATCAAACACGATTGGCTACAGGGCCATGGGCACTGAAAGCATCATTTGAAGAACCTTTCAGTCTTTCCTCTGCGTGTTGAATGTCAACAAACTTCCACACAGATCCCCTGAGACGTTCAATCAGAGACAAGTCACTGCTGCTTCTTAGCATATTTGACTCTTTCCTTTTACAGCTTGTTCTCCAGACAGCTTTTAGGAGCAGCTTCATAAAGAGCCAGGTTATGTAAAATATCTAAAATTTTGACTGAAATAAAGGTTCACTCAAGTTGTAAACGTGTCTTTGGGTCAGTTCGCCAACCCAAGCTTCGCCTCGGCAAGCTTACCAACACAGGAATGGGGTGTAAGTTTCTTTCATTGTATGGTGTCATCATGGGTGTCATTGCCAAAATAGGGTCCTATCATCAAAAAGCTATCACTTATCATTCATCTTGATAGTGGTACATCTGACTGGGTTGTGCGCTTCAGTTGGTTGGTTTACAAAGGGAATGTGCAAATGAAAATGGGGACTGACCAGTGCGAATTGCAAACTTGAGTGAGAATCATATTTTAAGTTTTCTTCAGTAGTAAAATAATCCAGTGATAGATGTGTGGATACACTGCACACACAAACTGCTAGTAAATAATTTGGCATACTTTTAATGGTGCAAATTTGCCAAAATGTGAACAAATATAGGCAAAAAAGCGAGCTCAAACTATCGCCCACTGCTAAATTAGTGATTCTAAAGCAACTGAGTACTTTCTGTTTACAAGTGTCAACAATAACAGGTAGTACATGCTTAAAAATGTAAATAAATAAATTATATATGTATACAAACTTATGTATGTATACTAAAAAGCTGCTTGACACTGCTCAAGTTTAGAGTTCGGTAACTGATTTTATAGTGGTGCACCCAAGTCCCCAAATTTTTTTATTTCCTTGTTACTGACAAGGAAAGTATAATTTATATTTTTCTTGGTTAATGATTTGAAACTCAAGAGAATACAAACATCAATAAAATACAGCACACGCCAACATTCATTGCAGTGAAAAAAAAAAAAAAAATTGCCGTAGCCAACTTTAGAACGACTCTTTTATTTTGAAAAAGAAATGTTTTAAGTCACTTGTTGCTTTGCCTTAAACACAATCACCTCCAATTTCATGTATTTTTCTTTATTCCTTTTTATAAATTAGAATGGTATATTATGCATGCAATACCGCATTAGCCGCTTAGGTTTTCATCTTCCACAGAAAAGAAAAAGATAAAACACAAAAATCCCTTAGAAGTCCAGATGAAGCTGCTTGGAAAAGGGTGGTTGGAGAAGCCACAGCATGAAGCGATGTACACAGTTTGCGGTTGCATAGTACAGTACATGAAGTTCCTCATTTTAAAACAGCATGCCGTTTTGTATTGCACATTACTGAAACTTTGTATACTGGACCTTGCTGTCGTTCCAAGTGTCCCACATGGGTCGCCGTCGTCGTCGTTGTCTCATTTCAGCACATGTATACAGCAAATAGCATCTCTCAAAGACATTATGTACATTTATTTGTTATAAAAATAATCGCCAGCAAATATTCATCTATCACTTTTCTACTGGAATAAATATTTGTTCTTTTTCTTCTTCTTTTTTTTTTTTTTTACCTCTTTTGTTTTACACTTCACCAAATAAAACCCTCCCCATAAATTCTGTATTTTGTGGACACCTTGAGATTTAATCTGTGAGAAGTAAAATAAGTCATGACTTTCATTTTGAGACAAAAGTTTGGCCATAGGTAGAGGTGATAAAGGAAAAGAAAACCAGGACGGACAGTTTGTTTTTGAGGTCTGTGAGTGAGCGTGGCGTTATTTTTGCTCCGATCCGATTCCACGACTCAACGGGGGCGGACATCTCTCATCATTTTGGGGCATTCACAAAGAGAGGGATGGGTGGGACGCTGGTCTGGAAATCCCTTCTGATTGTCTCAAGCAGCCCAGCTCAACATTGGTTGGTTTGATTTTGGATGGAAAATGGCTCCCTGTTCAATCAACCAATGGGATTGATGCTATGGGGCGGGATGAGACAGAGAAGCGTGCGTGTAAACTTTGAAACTCTCATTTGCAGTCTTGTTTCAGTCCGTTAACAAACAGTGTACAACAAGGGAATTGTGGGCAAAGAAACTTATATATATAATAATCTGTGCCCTTGCACCGGATTCACATTACGGGAACAGTTGCTCAAAAAACACTGTCGTTTTTTGCTTTTTCTTTTGTGCTATACAAGTTTTTCCCCTTTCATCCAGATCTATACAAAGTGACCTATTAAGAGGAAGTACCTTACACCTATTTGGCATTTAAACCAATAAACTAAGAGCTGCTTTGCTCCACAGGAAAACATCTTGATGTGAGGGTATAAAAAGGAGGAGTCCGTCAACGCTTTTTCGGAAGTTGCTCCAATTAGGTCTCACAAATTAGCTCCCTTGAAACTGTGTCAGGCTGTAAAATTCTTGGGGCCAGTCAAATGTCTCTTAAATAGGACAGAATTTACATCTTATTTCTGAGGATTCAAATCTGAACTATTAAGACAGCACTCTGTATAGATCTCAAGACAAAAAATATGTATTATAGCTCATTGTATTTTGAGGGAATGGATCCTCCTTCTGAGCGTTTTCTAAGGCACCAAGCTAATCTGGTGCTGCAGCGGTCACGACTACATCACGTTTGTCAGGAGGGTTTCGGTGTTATAGAGTGGCGTCAAAGAAAACTCTCCTGACAAATATGCTTTGTTATATGGTACAATTCTGATATCAGAGAGCAAATGAGGACAATAATTACATGTTTCACTGTGATTTCTTTTCCGATACAAACACATTTTTCCTGGCAGTGTGTTTTTGGGAAGTCTGTCTCGGCTGAGGCTAGAACATGAAGGTTTGGTCTTGGTTTTGTCAGGTTTGGTCCTGCTTGGAAGATAAAAGAATATTATTATTATTTTTTGTGGAATTAGACTGAAGATGAGCTTGTTCATCATTATATATACCTTCTTCTTCTCATCAAACAAAGACACACTGCCAGGAGCACACATGAATCAGTGACACACACCTTTTAACAATCTACAGAAGCCATGAGCATCCACAGAAAGCCCCATGACCAATTGTTCAGAAAACAACTTATGTTCTTGTGGCTTCATATATTTTTGTCCCGCTACAATAAAAACTGAAGCATCTCATCATTTCAAGATAACAAATGTTGCGTACTCTCTCCTGGTGCCTTTTCTCTCTCTGTGAACTATGGAAGACCTTTGTCCTGTGTAATAAGACAAAAAGCAAGTGCTCTATTCAATTTAAAGTTCTATTTAGCCGAATGTTATATTAATTCAAGCCTGAAAATGGGCTTAAAAGTAGCTCTCTAGAACTGTTTGTTATCTGGAGATGAGATAATCAAGTCGTTATCACAGAATAAGATATATACAGTGAATTATGAGAATGATAACAAGCCTTAAAACATTATTAAAGCAGCTTCCTGCTTCCATACAAAGTGGGTAAGGTAAACTTTTCCTCATAATAAACCTTTTAGCGAGGGCTGTAAGACAATTGTTTCTATCTTCTAACATAATTCTGAATAATTATTATCATCATGGCGACTCCTCTTTGAGTCATGCAATCTGCTGAAACTCTGAACTTTCAGAATAACACAAACCAACACTTTTCTGTTTAGCTGTTTCAGTGTACTGAGTAACAAACTGCAGCGATCCAGAAATCATTTATCTGTAATTTGGGCCATCTTTTCTTTTCTTTTTTTTTGTCTTTTTGGAGAGATGCGCCCTATACTTCTACAAACATCAACTTGATTACAGTAGGGTTCTATTTTACGTTTGGAGGGAACATGCTCTGCAGTCAGGACAACATGCCAGCTACACAGAGAATGAACATGATGCAACCGATCCTGCCATGTCTCATTTTTAATGCTTTAATCCCCCAAAAACCACAGGAAGGAACTTCAACGGCTGTGGACCATGACTGGCATGACTTCACCACCATCTGTACTTTCGTTTTAACGCTGTTCGACTTTGAGTTCGATGCTTATAAATGCAAAACAACCTGTAGTTTCAGCAGCAGATGCTTTGTTAGGTCTATCAAACACAAAAAAACTGATCCCGGTCCTATTCTTCACGCTGGCAGGGCCAAAAACTGCTCAAAAGGCTCTCACAGCATTGGTTTATGCTCATCTCAACAACATCAAACGGCATCTCAAGTAGTATTTTGCTATTGTATTTCACTATACTATCTCACAGTCACTGCTATTGCCTTCTCTAACTCTCTAAGTGCTAGCTGTTAACAACAGAAGCAGTATTGCCTTCTCCTAGAGTGTAACTGAGATCTGATCCCAGCACCATCAGTCTGCTCTGCTCATGACGGTGAGGGTCAAATGAAATCCTAAAGCTATGCTACAGAAAAGCTGGCCTTGCTCAAATCGACTTTCAAATAGCAAAATAGTTTAGGAATGTGAAGCACCAGTTTTCAAAACTAGCAGCCAGATATCATCTGCACACCCCCACACAAACCCACCGCCTGACGCCACCTAACCACACAATCAGGTGATTTAGAAAATTGGACCTCCGTATCTACACCTCATTAGAGGAGAATCCAGAATGCTAGGTACAAAATATCGATGAAGTGGAGTGCGGAGGTTGATCATCTATCAGCATGCAATAAGCTAAATGGTGAGAGGATTTATACACGGCCCAGTGTTTGGGTCAGCAGCCTTCAGCAGTCTGTGTGCAGTGGACTCCCCTCCGGCCTGGTGCGATGTCCCAGGCACTTAGAAGCCCGTACACCATCACATCTGACCACTATCCGTAATTAGCTTGCTGACACAGGCAACAAGCTCGATCTGCGCTGCATGTCTGCTGAGCTTTGTGTTAGTACAATCCCAAAAGGTCCCAGGAACAGAAATTAAAGGAATTCATTTTTAGTTAATGTTGGCATCCTGAACCTCTCGGCTACTCGCGCTGTTGATTGACGGGGGTTTACCCTGGCAGCTTGATTAAAAACAAACACCTGATTTTGTTGGACTTTTAAAGAGAAAAATAGCCAGGCAGACAAAACAAATTAACACAAACTGAAACAAAAAGGTACAATTTGGGACCGCCTTGGCTCTGTTGCAGCGTTTATTTTGGAATCTGGGCCATTTGAGCCCTGGTGGTGACAGGAGTGGGCTCAGAGCCGGTGCCGGGAGTCATGGCTGTAGCTGCCCGGTGAGCTGCGATTGCGATGTGGCTTGTATGCATCCTGATAGGGGTCCTGGTAGTCCTGGTAGGGGTCCTGCTGCTGTGAGCCAGAAGACATGCGGTTGCGTCCCTTGTGCGCCCGCTCGTTGTGGTAGTTTTCGTCTGATGTCATCAGGTTGCGTCGTTCGTTCGGGGTGGAGTGGTCTCCCGTGTGGTTGCTCTGTCGCATTCTTTGGCTCTGCTGATCAGATGAACAGACCAAGGACACAGGAAAGCATCGTCAAAGCACAGTAAAATCATTGTTTCCCACTAATTCAGGCAAAGCAAATTCATTTCATTTGCCCAGATGAAATTATACAAACTGTCATCACCTACGAAGGACCAATGGCTGACAATTTGTGGGAGAAATCTTTTCAATGGAGAAACTGACACACATACTGAGACTACAAGAAGCACAACCAGGACGAAAATGGGAAAATGGCAAAAAAGCAAAAAGTAAAATTCATAAAATTACCATGAAATTGAAAATATCCAAAGCAGTCAGTGTTCCTTACATTTGAGGATATACCTAACAGCAAAGCCAGAACATGTTTTGCATAGGAAAATGATTCTCTCCTCTCTTATCTTCATCTCCTCACAGCTCAGCACTGATAAACAACAAATGAAAACAATACCCTAAACATCCCCTAGGGGGCCCTGGGCTGACTGAATGTGTACCTGCAGTCCAGAGATGCTGGTGGGGTAGGGGGTGAGGGTGGTGGGACCTAGGTTGCGTCCCAGCAGGGGGTTCAGGGGCGTCGCCATCGAGGTATGGGTTGCTTTCCAGTAGGCCTCGAGGTATTCGGCGAGATGCTCACAGGCGTCCTCCAGCTGGTTCTCGTCCAGGATGATGTCAAACATTTCCTGTTAGCGGCAGATGGTCAGAGGGAGGAAGGCAGGGATGGAGCTACTGATGGAAATGAGATGAAACGTGAATGATCTCCACACTGACACTGAAATATGTGAGGTCCTGTTGTCTCACTGTGGAAAGACTGTTGTTGCATAATAGCAGTATTGTACATGTTTACATAGTGGAAACATACAATGTGAAGATTTTGGAGCTGATTGGTTGGACTAAATACCAGAAACCTGCTGTGGTTGGTTGGTTGAAACAACTTCATTTTTAAACATATAAAAAATAGTTAAAGTAGGAGAACAACAAGTACACAAACACAGTATATAATGGACACTTACCGGAGGACACTGGGCCAATTTGTCAGCTGCCACAAGCTGCACATTCAGGTGTTTGCTCTGGGACTTCCCTCTGGACTTGACTAGCCTCTGCAGAACCTGGACGACAGGGTGGGACAGCACATGATGCTCCAGTTACACTGAACCAAAAGGATCAAAGCACTGGGTACACTCGTTTCAGGTCACCCAGTACTCTCCTCATCACACCATGAGTGCACAAATGAAGGGATTCTAGTTCATTATGTGCAACGAGAGACATTTTTTCAGAGTGACACATAAAACAATTGAGGACTGTACTGTGTGTGCAGAGATTTAGTGATGCTATGTTTGTTAGCATAAATATAGAGGCAGAAAAAAGGAACGTTTTACATGTCTATTATGTTTCATTATCGTTATCTTTTATGGACTGTAGGTTGGAAATAAGGTGAACTGATTGATTACCCATTTAATCATTTACTGCCTACTTTAGTGCATTTGGGCCCAAAACTGAAATGTTTAATGTGATTTGACTACTTTTAATACTTCTTAAATCCTGTCCTTAATCTGTAGACTGGTCAGTCGTCCTGGTCAGCTGTCAGAAAAAGAGCATTCTGCATGCTAGGAGAGGTGTGGTGTTAAACAAGTGTGAGAGTCACCTGACCAGGTTGTGACTGCAATAAAGTGCACCGTTTCAATCAAACTTTAAAGACACATCTTTACTGATCTGTGGGAGTATTTGGGACATTCTCTGTCTGCTCTGGTCACTGCTGTAGTCACAGTGTAGAGGGAAGAAGTGCAGGAGATGTACTCTTCCATGCAAAGGTGCCATGGTGCAGTCTAAATTAAAAAGCCTTGCATGTTAGTCAGTGGCTTTAAAGAACAGTATTTCATGCTGGTTTTGTTGGCAACGTTGTGCTCGTGCTGAGCTGCTACACCAGTGAAGAATAAATGTCAACCTATAAAGACCGTTACCTTTAACATGTCTAGGTGTTCTGGTTGTTTGTCTCCACCGACTGAATGACTCTGTGGGACAGTCGCTGTGGAGATTATATCACATGCTTAATTTCCTTATGCTACGGTTTGTTTCGTCCAGGACTGACATTTTGATTAGCCTTTGTAACCCAGAAAATAAAAACAGATGTTACCAGATAAAGACTAAATAGAACCAGCTGCTGAGTTTGTATTTACCATCAAAAATCCCTTTCAGGTGAACCAGCTTCTGAGCTTGTCACAGAGAGTTACGCTACATCCACACTAATATGTGTTTATTTTGAACTAGCATGCCTATTCATGTACACTGGGCGTGTGTGTGCCAATGGGGTCAGCAGTGCTTTTAAATGTCTTTGTTTAAGGGTTCCAAAACGCCGGAGTACTGTAGGTGCTACACGTAAACTTTGCAATAGTTAGGCATATCACAATGACAGTATTAGTGCGGATGTAGCCTTAAACTGATCTGAGGAGTGTTCTTCATGTTTGGCTGTGTCCTCCCCACACTCAGTACCTTTGGCGAGGAGACTTTAACATGAACAATTATGGGGGCCAGCGAGGTCTTGAGGAGCTGGGCTGGGTGGTTGATGGTGTCAGCGTCCAGCACAACCAGCTGCAAGGAGCGGGCCAACTCAAAGATCCTCTCAATCTCACTTTGCACCTCAGCTGATGAGACAAGATACAATACAAATTATGATATTTGCACAGTCCTGTGTAAACAATGGAAATAACTCACCCACTGACCATTATCAAAACTGTTTATTTAATTCCAGTCCACATTTTTAAGTTCTACATGTGCCAATGATGTAGAAAAGAAGTACTTTTTCATTTGAAGCAGACTAAAGTTTCTTACCTAAGCTGGAGCGAGTGTTGGATCTTTCAATGATGGCCCTCTTACTGGGGTTGTTGAGAACAGACCTCTTGGCTAATGATATATCTGCCGTGACTCGTGTGATAGATATCCTGTAAAAATGTTGAGAGATATTAAGCATGTTCATACCTAAAAACAGATTTGCTAAGATGAATAAGATGGATTCTCAGTGGTGTGCAGAGAAAATATATTTTGTCCAACTTATGAACAAAATAAATGCTGTCAAATAGTCTACAAGCCTAAAGTATTTCCTGGTGATTGGCGAATATTTTGTCCATAATTTCTTGAAATATTGCTGTATAATGAAATGGTTTTCCCATAACTTTCATCTTCATGTTGAATAAATACCATAGACTGTATAAAAAAAGTGGACGTAGCCACTGTGACATCACAGTTTTGGCATTTTAGCTTTCACCATCTTAGTTTTTGGGAGCCAGAAGTGACAACATTTGGACAAGATGGTGCAGCTGCAAGGATATTCCTTGCTTCACTTCTATCATGATCGGCAGGTTGCTGTGGTAGCAACTTGTCAACCACAGTGTGGCCACACCCTTAAACTTATGATGCTTTATTGTCTTTTGTACTCAAAATGGGATCATAATTTACAAAACAAACATCATGCTGTGTTGAAGAAGTCTTGAAACTAGCAACTGAGGCCATAATCTCAATAGGAACATGGTCACTGAAGTATTATATCAAGTGAGAAGTAGGGCCATTTTCTCACAGACTTGTATATTATCAGACCAGTTGGTGCCCCCTGCTGACCAATAAAAGAATGCAGGTTTAGGTAGGGCTGCTCGATTATGGAAAAAATCATAATCATGATTATTTTGGTCAAAATGGAAATCACGATTACGCAAACAATGCATTACAATTCTCCTCTGCTCTCTGTACTGTGCACGGCGGAGTTCGGCCCTGATGTGCACACACACACACACACACACACACACACACACACACACACAGACCAACATCTCTCACACGGCTCGCAAGACAACAAGAGTAAACTGACAAGAAGCGCATAATCGTTTTATGTCGATTATTTTGTTTTCATAATCGTTAAAAGCCCAAATCGTAGTCTAGATTAAAATTCGATTAATTGAGCAGCCCTAGGTTTAGGGCACACTGTAGCTCTTTTATTACTTATTGCTCTTTTCTAAACCTGCCAATACATATATATATATATATATATATATATATATATATATATATATATATATTTCTGTGGGCTGAAAGTGCCAAAAACTGCAGTTCCTCTAATGGCCACTTGGGGCTGGCTCCAAAAATGAGTCAAAACTTTTCCATGACTTTTCAAGGACCCATAATAATGAATAAAAAAATGCCCTACTGGCTCAGCATTTTTGAAACGTATCAGAATCAAACTCTTTTTAAACATAATTTCAGCTAGCTGGCCATACATGGATGAAGAGACAGAACTCAGGGAGAAAATGAAGAAACAAATGTGATGGTAAACAAAACACTGTCAGACAATGCATATCAGAGCTACATTACGTCGACAGCTTCAGAAAATACATTTGTACAATGTTAGACATGTAAGATTACGTAAGATGACTGTAATAGTTTAATTACAGTGATTGTGAAAATATGATTGTGAAATTCCATGACTTTTCCAGGTTTTCCATGACCGAGGGAACCCTGAATTAATCGATAGCAGCTATTAATGTTTACTAGCAGTCCGCTATGCTCATTTTATCTTCTACATTAGCTTATAATAGCAGTTAGCTAGGTTAATCTTCTCTCCTAAATTTTTTAAGTCAACCATTTAAATTTCAATAAGGCTTAGAGCTACACATAACTGAGGGTGTGGCTGCTTTGAGTGACGCTTTGACCACCTGCGAGGCGTCACCACAGTCTACGAGTCACATCCACCCTTTGCTCCTCCACAGCTCCACCCTCTCGTCCAAATACGGTCACCTTGAGTCACCTCTGGCTCTAAAAAACTGATAGCGACTACCAAAATACCAAACTCAAGGCTTTAAAACAGGAGTCCACAAACAAACAGGTGACATCAAAGTGGCTACAGTTATTATTTTTATACAGTCTATGTTCTTAAGTGGTTGTAATTTGTGTTGAGGTTCATAATTCTGGGAAATTTTGTGTTAAAAATATGACCAATATATTTGCCAAACTATCACACAGAATCACATTTATCTTACCTGCCATCGAATCTGTGCTTGAGGAAGTCAAACAGTGCCTTCTGCATCATGTCTGTAACCTGCAAAGAAAAAAAGGAGAGTTTGGCAAAAGAAGCAAAAGAAAAGGAGTTGGTCTTTGTTACCTGTGTAGTTATTGGGTTCCCCTCAGCTCTATGGAACATCCCTTAATTTATTATTTTGGTTTAAAAGCCCACAACCTAACTACTTTGATAATGAGTTGAAGCCCCTCTTCCACAGTCCATGTCTTTAAAAATCCTAAATCTAACCAGTCGGCATCAGTTTTTCTAAGCCTCCTCCAATGACTATTAATAGCTCTTGTACTCCCCTCATCATCTGTGTACACCATGACAATTACAGTGCTGGATGCTGTCCCCATTATTTGGTGCATTACAACAGTAGAGGAAGCAATGAGACAGTTAAAGGCCAAAATCTGCCAATTACAAAACATATTTTCCTCTGACCTCTTAGTCTCCTCGTTAGTCTGGCTGCAATCTGGATGTTACGTGGGCGCTGACACACTCACAATTAACTGCGCCAACAGCGAGCTATTTTGGGGGACTCAGGGAAAGACGAGCAGGACTCATCTCCTTTCAGTAATCTTGTCCTTTTTGCACTGGTAAACATCGCATGTAATAATCTCTGTTTTCTGGGTGTCATTCAGTGGCGCTGAATCAGAGCTATTTATAGTGTTTGGACAACAAATCAGAGACAAAAAGTAAAAGGACACTTCCGTTTCTGTCCAACCATAAGGATTGGCAGCTCACCTCATAACCCTTGAGCGAGGGTCCTACCAGCACTACAGGCCTCATGGAGGGAACCACGTCATACGGGGGGATGTGCTCTGTCTGTTAACGCAAACACACTTTAATCAGCAGCAGTCGATTCATCACAAACAAGACAATGGACCAAAAATAACTTTGAACCAAAATATTCAGAGCAGACAGCTGCAATGGGCTGCTGAGTCAGCTGACCTTGAACTACAATCACATGTGTTACATGGTGCACTGCCATGTTGAGGCGAGTAGCAAATGATAATGTAACTTGTCAAAATGTAATGTAAATAAAACGGCAAAAATGAATTGATGCAATTCATTTCTGCAAAATGTGAAAATGTTTTAACTTAAATATTTTTCCTGATAATGCAGCACATATAATTTATACATTATACGTGACTTAATTAACATATTTTGACATATTTAAAAGGACACGTTATTACATTTTGACAGATTAATACATTTTTTTTATCATTTACTACATTGATGAATGGATATGATGGCTATTCTGATGTTGCAAAATAGTCACAAAACTACAGTCTAACCAATTAACACAATACCAGAGCAAGTATCACGATAAGAAGTAGCAGCACGACACCATGCCAAAGTGGTAACACTACATTTTACTGGATGTTATGTAGTTACACCCTGGACTGGCTATGTAACTGAGCACCAAGTTGTGAATTTTAATCACAACTAAATATTAATGTTGAAACAACAAATTAAAATAATAATGGAATATTTTAATTGGTCTGTATTAATGTAATTATTGTTTGGAATTTATAGTAGGCATTTCTACAATTTAGGTAAATTAAGCATATGATTAAGGGCTACACAGTGAAAGGGCAGTTGTGAGCTCTCCACCAAAATTTCTAACTTTAACTAATAGATTCCTGCAACACTCATGAGGTGCCGCTGGTTGCCATGCGACCAGTACCCTTCTACGGGATATCCCTAACTTGATGCTTGTTAGGGGGATGCAGTTTGATGCAGTTTTCTTGGAATATATTAATTGTAAGTACTGAAAGCGGAAGTATTGAAATGGACTGCAAATTATTAAAATAAAACGCATGACTTTTGGGCAATTGTGGTTTGAGGTAATAACTAATGATTAATTAAGTTTTCATCTTGAATTTTACCACTCCAATTACAGCAACTTGATTTTTTTTTGTATTGACTTCAATTTTTAGATCCAAAAAATGGCCAACTTAGTAAGCAACTTAAATATTTATTACTATTATTATTGTACAGCTATATCTATAAATTCAAACCACATAAATTCAGAGGGATGTTTTTATGAGTGCAATATTTTTATGCTGTAAACTGACTGGTATTTCAGGTTCACCATTAAATATTCCGTATGTATAATATTTCATTTTACAATTAGGTATTTAATTGCGTTTCTTGCTTCCATAGTGGCCGACGGTACCTTCACCGTCATGAATTCTTCTGTGGGGGTCATCCATTTTGATTTTTAGGACTCCATGGCCTTTCTTCTAGCATCATCCTCAGGACACATATTTTTAGTCTCACTGCTGGCATGGCTTAAATAACAGCAAATATCTCAGTGTGTTGCTTGTTCTGTCCAGCACATCTTTGCTCTAAACTCTCAACGGGGAATTCTCAAAAGGATTTTGTGGCTTTTGTATCCATGAAGTCTTTTCAAAGCACCCACAAAGGGTGAAAAACTCCCCTAACTGCGCTGAAAAATTCTTTGCCTGAAGTTTTGAGGAATGCCTCTGCAACTTGTAATTGTTCTTGTGTTCTTGGCATAAAGACAACATTTATACTTTGCCACTTGGATAACTGCAATCAGATGCAAAAAAGGGGCAAACTGCACTCAGCTGCAGAACTTTATGGCCGTGTTTGCGCGAAATCTTTTGTGAATCAGACAGGGCAGATGTTGGCTGCATGTGACGCAAAAATCATGGCGCTTCCAGCAGCCGCTCCATTCTTTTTGAATTTGCCCCTCAGTCTTGTTTATATTTAATAAGGAGAAAGAGAGAGAGAGTTTGACATTTTGGGAAAAACACTTATCTGCTTTTTTGCGGAGTTTGATGACAGCATGTTAATATTGCATTTCTTTCTTATATGTTCTACACTTGGGCTGAAAAACACCATCTGATATAATGGATGTATCAAGCAACTTCAAAAACATGTACTGCTTTCCCCCAAAACTTTAACAAAAAAAAGGAAGTTGCAGTTATAAACACTTAGCGCTACAATACTTTGGCATCACAGGAATGGTGATGACTTGGCGCTGTATACTTCAGTAGGGCTGAAGTATTACGTGCCCAAGGACGTGACATGAAGTTGCAACTTTCTGCCAGTGCTACTGGTTCCTGTCATTTCATAATGGCGGCAGCAACAAGAGTCTAGAGGATGGTAAATGAGTGGGTTTTACCGTCACCAACTTACCACTTTCTGTTTCTGCTTTCCTGCAGGAGGGGAGAGAAGACAGTGACAGTGTCGTCAGTAGCTGCTGCTAGAGGAGGCGTCACCATAATATCTCAGAAACATTCAAACATGCTTCATATAAGCAATTTTTCATCACAGCAAATGAAACCTAACAACCGGCATTATAAACAAATATAAAAAGTATTTCTATTGTCCTAAGGTTATATTCACAAAGTCACATGAGTGCAGTTCAGGGGGGGTTCATAGTCTTGTCGTTGGGTTCACACTGTGGTAAGCCCCAGTCTCAGAACGCCTGCAGTCCTCAACTGGAGGAAGAGGAGGATCATGGGAAAATGTACCAGCAACTCTACGCAGTGAACTTATGCTCTATGCAGAGACATGGGAAGGCTTTAGAGTCTTATTCTCTCTATGTTGTTGTGGCTCAGGAAGCTTGGCTCTAAGCTGGCAGCTGGCCAATAACAGCCCTCTCCCCCTGTCCGATGTCCTCACCTGCCGAGGATATGAGGGGTCGGATCGAGGCAGATACCTCATCCTCTACACTTGAAGAAGAGTTCCCTCCAGACTTACTGAAAAAGACAAGAGGGGATAAAGAAAGACAGAAACATACCGTGGTATTAATGTGGAAAATGTAAAAAAAAAACAAAAAAAAAAAACAAAAAAACAAACAAACCCTAAAATAAAATAAAATAGGCAAGACTTAAACTGAGACTGCAGAGGAAATGTGGAAGAAAAATATTGTTTAATGATAATTTTATGTTGCAGGGTTTACAAGAGCACAGAAAGTAAAAAAAAATAAAAATAAAAAAGTGGTGCGCTCAAATTGTGCCAGATTGACAGTAAATATGAGCTATCAGCTGCAAACTGTTCACGTCTAAAGGCCTTTACACAATGAGGGTGTGACAATTAAACCACACAAAACCGCATTGCGAATATTTCCCATCAAAGCTATTCATACCAGTACCGATGTAAATTTGCACCAGTTGTGCTTTTTCAATAAAAGGATTTTGATGCAAATAGATCTGCCGGCAGTGATGCGAATTTGCAACGGCTTCTGGGATCCCATTGACCCAGCACAGCGCCTGGCAGTCTGTCTGAGGTAAGTTGTTGTACACCCGAAACTTCTGTCAGCTATTTTACTGAGTTTCTTTTTAATGTGCTGCTTTTGTCGAGGCTGACAGGAGTAATTAAGTTTGCCGTCTTGGTTTGGACTATGCTATGGAGCCTCAGTGTAGTCTTATAATCCTCATAAATACGCACAACATGAGTGGTTGATGTCTTGATTCACAGTGCGTACGCTCCAAAAAATGGACCTCTTTCTGAAAAATTACGTTCCTTTTTTGCCACGTAATAGTTGAATTCTACATGAAAGCATCATGACAAAAACAACAGTTTGGAGAAATATAGCCGATTAATGTACAAATATAACGCCCCTGGTGTGGAAAGGCCTTTAATGATTACAATGACAATTTTTTAGGGTGATAACATCTTCTACTTGGCATCACAAAGGTTTTCAACACAGGCAGTAAATCCACTGATGTCAGCAGACCATGGTCATAAAAGTTAAGTTATATTCACAGTAATACTGACGAACTATGAAGACTTTTCGTCTGTAATTAAAGAGTAATTATGACCTGGGCTGGCTTTACACAGGATGAGAGAATGTGAGCAGCATGCGGTGAAAAGGCCAAATGTATGTAAGGCTGAGTTCCATACAGAAGTTGGAAGTCTGAAATTCACAGCTGATCAGTTACAGTTACAGAGGACCATAATCCAGAGGTTTTTTATTTGGATGATGTAAAATGTGCTCCCCGTGCAGCAACTAAGGCCGACAGCTGAGCTCTCAAGCAGAGCTATTAGCAAGGACAAAAACAGTATGAACTTCATTAACAGGGCTCCAGTCATTTTTTGTCAAATTCTACTAAAATAAATCCATAATCACTTTTGACTTTGGTCACTTTCCCAATATGAGGATATTCATTGTTTCAACTGATGTTTTACAGCTGCACATAACCGATGTTTGTATGATTTTTATCAAAATCGCAACATGGCTGACCGTAATTTTCAAATCGCAGGAGGAGCATTACTTGTTAAAGGCTAAATGTGTGTTAAAATACCCTTTTGAATTAAATTTTGTCAAGCTGCAGAGATGTCCTGGGTGATGTGTGACATGAAATAATGTGTTGGCTATGTAAGTAATGCTTGCTCCTAAACAACCTAAAGCATTAGTGAGCTAAAACATCAGTAAGTAGGGCAGAGGTGGGGGCTACATTTTTTAATACAGCACTTGCAATCAATACTGAGTACATCAGTAATGGGTGAAACTGCTTGGGGCTTGACTATGAGCAGAAAATGTGGTTTTCTCAACCCCTACTGGCTGTATTTGGATAACTTTTCCTTCTTCTGTTTCCATGATGGGTAACAGGATCATTTCACACACAGAAAAAAACTGGAGAAAATAAAACCAAAAAATTAAAAGTAACATACAAGTGCAAAATATAGTAAAAACAAGTATTTTATGCAGCAGTGTGGGTAAACATAAATAAATGTATATAAAAAATATATACAAAGAACAACAACAAAAACAAACAAGAAAACAAACAAAGACAGCTGGTATCTGAGTCATGTTTGTTTCTCCCACTCCCTTTTGCATTTACTCATTTCAGTTTATCATTTACCATTTTACCTTTTCAGCTGTAACTTCAAATTCTATCTCAAGGGGCTTTTCCATTATTATCATTTTCAATTTCAGACTTCCAAACATCTCTGGAAGGCAGCACACTTTGCGTACTGTCGGGCTACTGTTTTCCAGTTAAAGTGAAAATGTAGTCCTCGTTAATGGGGTTCAAATGGCTCTCCTCGTCTGTGAGGCTTGGTGACAAAACGCCACAGAAGCCAAGCTAGTAAGTGAAGCGCTGAAGCCCTCCAGTCTGGTAAGATCAGTGTTTAACTCTATAACAAGACTCGGGGAAGAGCACGTGAGTTACTGTACAAACTCTGGATGACAGAACCTTCAACACACATTACACATACACACACACACACAGACTAGGACACTGATAGGACCGCTAATTACAGCTACTGAAACTGTTACACTGGTACAGTCGGCATGAGCAGAAGTGATGGAGTAAATAGTCATGAGCAGACCTGGGTCGAAGTAAAATTCAAAATAAATTATAGAGATTAACAGAACCTAACAGCTTACAAGCTTTTACCAATGAGTTATTGGACAGATTCTATGTTACTGCATCTGAATAATTTTTTTTGTCTATATCAGTGTAACTCAGGTTTGCTCAGGAGCTGCAGGGACAGACACTGACTGTGACTGTGACAACAGAATAGAGCTTCCATAGTGTTTGTTCTTCATGAAAATGTGTAAAAATGTCTATAAAATGTCAGAAAATAGAAAAAAAAGATTGGCAAATGAATTAATTGTCAAAATAGTTGAAGATGAATTGCCTAATTGTTAAGCTCTAGTTCAAGGTTAGTTTTTGTAAATTTTTATCTCTCATCAATAATAATCCTGCCCATACAGTAATAGTCTGAAAGTCATTTTTTAAAGTGTCAAAGTTTGTTTGTTTAGATTTAAAGGGGACCTCTTATGCTCAATTTTTGGTTCATACTTGTACTGTGGGTTTCTACTAAACACGTTTATATGCTTTAATGTTCAAAAACACTTTATTTTCCTCATATTGTCTGTGTTGGAATAACTGTCTTCACCCTCAGTCTAAAGCACCTGTCTCTTAAGCCCCCCTCCATCTAGTGGGCCTCTGCATTATCGCATCGTCTTCGCAGCCGGGGAATGACTTAACAAAGTATCACATTACATTCTACCTCAAAAACTACCAACTAATGCTTCTAAACACAACTGGCCATCTTCCAGCAAGATTATGATCCGAAATTGGGGAGAAATTAACAATATCGGCAACCAAGATTAAATGTTTTCCTGACGTTAGCATGTAGCTACATGTAGAAGTGTTTGTAATGTCAACACTTGCAGTCGCATGCCTGGAGCAGTTGACCATGTAAGGAAATCCATCACGAGCTGACGTCAGCTTGTCTCAAAGGAAAAAAAACTTTGGTAAAACTGTAAAATATAAACTTCACTTTAAGTCATTAAAATGTCCAAATTGTCAGAAAGCAATACTGAGGAAATGACCTCAGTGTGCCCAGTGGTAGCTAAGGCCCTGTACCAAATCAACCAATAGAGTGCTGCAAGGATGACCTTTTTCTGTAAGCTGACACGGAAGTTAGTGTCCTCGGATTTCCTCGGAAAAACGCCTACAGGATTTTTGCATTGGATTTTGGATTATGGCAGAAAATAAACTCTGTGGCAAACAAACATTTATGATACCTACACATCTTGTTCAACAAAAATAATCTTCACGAATGAACGCCACTTTTTAAGCTTGTGTTAACCAAAGACCTTATTTCAGGCATCTAACCAAAACTCATTGACCTCACGACGCGGGAACTGGGAGTGCAAAATGCCAACTCATTTCTGGGTTTTAAGACGGATTCTTGCACCACACTAGTAGTGGCATGTTTCTGTTTTGTCAATCGGACAGTGAAAACAAAAGTCAACACCCATGGAGTTGCATGACAAGCATCACAAGAGAAGGTAATGTGATAAGGTGGAGGTTAAACTGTGGTACCAAAAGCTGCAGTAATGAGCAAAGCATAAAATCAAAAGTTGTTTGAAGAGAAGTGTAAAACATAAAGCTTCAGCATGGAGATGAAAATAAAGGCAATGAAAGGAATGGTTGGATGTTATTTTTGACCAACTGCAGGGGGTCACAGACGGTCACTTCAGCCAGCGAGCTGTTCAGCTGCTATTTAAGAGCTGCTCATAAGCAAGCAGAGTAAAAATGTGTCTCTTTTCCATGGAAAAGACAAACTAATTATTTCCTTCCTTTCAGTGATTCTTACAAAGCTTGTATACACAGTTTATTGTATTGTCAGTACATGATATTACCAAATATTTTAAAGAATAAAACACAGAAGCTTATAGTCTTTTTTTGTGTGTGTGTTTATCACAGCAGTTAAGTGTGACCATAAAATACTTAATTTCTAAGACAAACTGAGACAAGGGTGTTTTTCTGTTACTTACCCTTGGACTCGTCCTCTCTTTTGCTCCTGCTGGAGCCGGATGTTCTCAAGCTTCAGAGGGCTGGGGATGAAGCCGATCTCACAGCCCTCTTTCACTAACCGACCAATCCACCAGTCATTGTTGAACTTCTGAACGCCGTAACATAAAGAATGAAGGAATAAAAACACAAGAAAAATCTTTTAAATCAGTGAATTCCCAGATTTATGTGTCAAAAAAAATAATCACAGCAGCATATAGAATAGGTTTCATATTTATAAAAAGTGCACATGTACCTCTTTTATGTGGAGGAAATCCTTGGCATCAAAGGAGATGGCTGTGGCTGGTACTGGAACATCCTCATCCAGTGCGCCACAATAGCTCACGTTGGTCCTTACTGCAAATGCCACAGGTTTAGTCTGGAGGACAGAAACACACACTTAGTGAGTAATAGAAAATATAATTATGCACCTAAGCAGAGGTATACTATGCACAAATTGTCCAAAATTATGCAGAACTCAAAGCCAGCCCCAGATTCACTCTCGTTTTGCCTAGCTATTAGGGATGGGCATGAGTGCTTGAATACTCAAGCACTCCATTTGGATGTCAGTATTGATTTAATATGTAATCGCCATCCAATCTTGCACGTGTAAACATGACTTTTATATATTTTTCTAATATTTAAAATGGCTAAATCTGTCTCTCTCTCTCTGTTTATCATTAGATGAACTATTAGTATCATACGGCTAACATTACTTAACATATTAACGGGTTTAATGACACGGTCGATTCATTTCTGTGTTTTTTGGGACTGTTAAACTATATGCTTGGGCTAACTGGGCAGGCGTAGAATTTGTGTTTTTCAACACTAAGTTGTTTTTTAAGGAAAATCCTACATAGCATCTCTTTAAGGACCACAATAACATTGAGTCCAGGGCGACCAATACCAATACTAGTCTGTGTATGTGTAAATGCACATAGCCACAGATGAATTTGGCTATATAGTGTCACAGGTTGGCCACCTTGGCTCTCTCCAGTTGAATGGCGGCCTGCTGCTCCCTCTCCTGGCGGCTCTGTCCCGGTCCTTGGCTCTGGCTTGGGCTCTGGCTCTGGACCTGGGCCTGCACCTCCCGCTCCTCCTCCAGAGAGACATCTGAGTCTGATGGTCTGCTAGTATATGAATCAGCTGAGCCCTGCAAACAGAGATCACACAGTTGGTTACTGGAACTGTAGAGCTAGGATTAAAACTCACATGCTGCGATCTGCTTCATCTTTGATTACTGGCGACACAGACTTGATTATTAGGGGATCTTGTGGGGGGGGTATTGGGAGCATTTGGTCACCACCAAAGTGTGTCTCTGGAGCCCTGCTGAAGGCAGTTAAAAATAGTCAAGACCTTCCCAACCAGCACAGTGGGCAAAGCTGCATTTAGAGCAAAAGGAAATGGCTACAGTCCTGTAAATGTGTGATCAAGGCTAATGCAGATTAACAATAGCACACTTTGTCTTCTAGGGTAAATTCAGTGAGACGTGTTTCAATATCAAGGACTTAAAGTCAGAAAAAGGGAGGACAGAATGACCCAAATTGTCTGTGAAAAGACAAAAGCACACAGGCTCTAACAGCATAAAAGGAGCATGCACTGTAGCTTCATCCCACGAACAGCCAAAGGACCAGCACTGAAAAGCACAATGAGGTCCACTTAAGAAAAAGCTTCTTTATGGGACCATTGACTGTCCTGAGTTTGGGATTCACATCAACTTGTGCTGCCAAGTCCAGAGTGGAGGCTTGGCACTGTGAATGCAGAACAGGTGAAATGGATGATGTGGAAAAGAGTCGACTGCCAGGAGCATCTCAGACAAAGTGGAATTTCCATTCCTGTGCTGTCAGCAGTTTGTATGACCACACACAGCCAATCTGACACTTCAGACAATTCGGGATAGTGACGACTTTGATTGTTGCCCCCAGGAAGGGGTGGACCAATTTCTGCATCTTTTGGACCAGGATGTTAAATTTTTCCTCTCATGAAATGCGACACCGACACCACAGTACAGTATCCATGCTCTGTGCACATTTTCTACACATTACATTGTACATAATCACTGAGATTAAAGTGTCTGTGAACATCAACGTCCTGGTTAGTCATGATATATGGAAGACCATATCCACCAGGGAAGGAAAAAAATGTATGATTAAAAAAAAACCTCTCCCTTCATGTAAGTCAAAATTACGGGATATTAAGTCAAAGTTATGAAGTAGTAAGGGTGTTTTCCTTTTATCAGTAGGTACAATTGATTCGTACCATGCTTTAGTACAATCTCCCAATTCGCCTCCACTCCCCCGCCACTCAGCTTTCACATTTGTAATATTATCCCATACCTGAGTACACGTGTGTTATAATTTATGTGACATTTGATTGTGTTGTCGCTACAGTTTAGAAAAGAGCACCAATCACAAGATCCCAAGCCCATGCAATAGAATCTTTTAGAGAGAATTGTAAAAATCATGTACCAAGTGAAAATTAAACTAGGTCAAAACTGTAAAGCAAAATTATGCCATACTAAGCCAAAACTTCTACTTAGTATCTCACTATCTGACTTAGCATGTTTAACAGTTTTTTGTTTAAATTACGGCCAGGTTTTAATTTATTATTCTTTTTTTATTTTCTTGGGAAAAATTGGTGGGTTTTAGATGCCTCCTGCTAACCAAAGCCAACATGCACTGAGATGAGCAGGTGCAGGTATGATATGAACATACAAAACAGACACACAGTAGGATAGGACAGGATATATAAAGAAG